>NC_068415.1:2014429-2091929 GCF_023724105.1 Carassius gibelio
GCACTCAACATTCTTTTTCAAACGTATCTTTTCTTTAAAAAGATTTGGAATGTTGGAAGAAAACACACTGGATCGATTCCCAAAAAGAATCTTCAGATTTTCTTCAAATGTTCTTCAAGAAAACCCCCCTTTGGAACCTTGTACTCAACATTCTTTTTCAGAATGTATCTTTTTTAAGATTCTAAAGTTGGGAGGAAAAACCTTAAGCCCATTCATCTCCAAACCTTCTCTCTCAAAAGCAGGCGTACTGTACCTTTAAGAACGATGGGGTCCTTTCCTTCCCTCCGGAGCGACTCCAGAACCACCTGAAGAGGCTGAGACGGCGTCAAGCGGCCCGGGTCCACCGTGCTTTCGTCGTACACCACCAGCTCTTTGGAAAAAATCCCTTTAAAGGAGTCCTTGCTCTGGCGGCAGGAGATGAGGTCCAGGACGGTGATCTTTCCCTGCTGGAGCCGTCGCCGGCTGATCTTGTCCGAGCAGTTGATGTGCACGGCGCCTCGGATGTGGCTCTTGTTAAACTCCATGAAGGGCCGGCAGTCGATGATGACGGGGACCGACCCCACCGGGTGGCCCAAGGGGCAATGCGTCAGCTTCTTGGCCAGCTCGTTGGGGTGGATGACCCGCATGCCGCCCCTGCTCAGGCTGGAGGTGAGACTGGCCTCCGTCGGGACCCCATAGCCCACTCCGGAGGTCAGGTTTGGGCTGCTGGCGCTGACCTGGCCGTCCTTCTCATAGGTGCTCACCGTGCAACAGCTGGCACTGCTGCATCCACACGTCAGCGAGCGCGTGGAGCCGCTGGACGAGGGCATATACGCCTGGATCTTCACCACGGTGGTGCTGCTGATGACCGTCGACTGACCGACGGTGCCCACGGTGGCTTCCAGGTAGCTGGTGTCCAGGCGGAGTCGGAGTTCCTGAGGTCGTATAGGCCTTGGCAGCGCCACCACAATTCTGTCGTCTAGAGGAGAAGGAGGCATGGAGAGACCACAGAGGGCTGGCACACCACGGAGAACTCAGATGTGCGCTCGGTCGCAAGCTGAGAAACACACCACAATCACAGATGGATTTAAAAATGAAGGCTGTTTGCGCAGGGATGCCATTAAAGAAGCAGAATATGTGCAGAATATTTGACAAATCTAAAGCTAGGTGTTTCGCAACCTAGTTCTTTGGAAGCACACAGACATTACACATTTTTTCATTGTGTTAAATAAATAAATTAAAAATAATTAAACATTTTTATAAAATATTATTAAATATTTTAAGTTTATAATAAATATTGCATTTAATGTTTTTATATTGAAATAATAATAAAAAATAATAATTACATTTACTTCAAATACAATGACAATATTCAATATGTCAACACCTTAAATCAAAGTAGTCATTGGGAATAACACACAAACAGAAAGATAATATACTCTAAAAATCAGAAAGACAGAAGACAAGTGTGAATGCAATGAAATAATGATACTGTTAATAAAAATGTAAGAAAGTACACTGGAAATAATAAAATGAAATAAAATAAAAATAAAATATGAAAAAAGTCATTAAAAATAAAATATAAACAGAATAAAAAAGTTATTAAAGACACAAGCGTGAATGCAAAAACATAATGCAACTGTGTTTAAAAAAAAAATCAATTAACATTAAAATCATACAAATATATTTCAAAATAAATAAATGAAATACATCAATGTTGTAGGATGCTTCTTTATGTCAAAACCTTATTTAATTTTAGAATGATTTTAAAATCAAAGAAATTTATTAAATGATATAAAATCATATAAAATTAATTAAATTGATTCAAAATAAAATAGTAATAAATAAATAATAAATAAATAAACTGGGAATGGAATGCAAGTGTGAATGCACTAAAATAATTGAGATTCCCCATTTGGGAAACATCTGAAATGTACTGCTGACAACTCTTCAGGGGAAACGCTGAACTAAAGAACCTGTTTCCATTCTGAAGAATAAAGATTGCATGGATGTTCTTCATGGAAGCAGTGAAGAAGCTTTATTTTTAAGGCTGTAGTGTCATCAGACGGACAGTCTGTTCTCACACAGGCCTGGACTCAACCTGCAGGGGCTTCACACTCGTTTTCAGAGGAACCTGCAGAATGGCTTGCAGCAAATCAGCCGAAATATTCAATCAGCAAACGTGCAAGTGTCACGAGACGTGCAGAACTTTCAGACCGACGTGTGCTTGATCTCTCATCACAGAAGTGAATTGCTGACCCCATTAAATTCAAAAGAGCACACAGCAGCCCGTTCCCAAACACGGCATGTGGACGTGCTGGGAATAAAATATGGAAAGGTTCTGCATCCGAGGCTAGACATCATCATTATTTCATGCGGTGACAATGCATGCAGTTTACAGATGGTCTGCTTTGCACAGCACAGAATCTGTCGGGATCTCAACTGATGACAGCAATGCGTGGAAATGAAGTTTCAGCATCTGGATTAAATCTGATCTATATGGGGTGGGACTGCCCAGCGATCCCGTGCATTAACAAAACAACTCTAAAGAGTTAAACATGTTCTTCAGACTTACATGCACGTGGTGTTTATCAGCAGTGTCCTCCTTCCGCTGCTTATCGATCAGTCTGAGCCGCTCAGCCGGAGCGCGCGCTGGACACCCGCAGCATTCTCCTCCCGTCCTGCTTTGCTCTCTCTTCACTGATGGAGCTGGAGTTTGTAGCGGCTCCGCACTTGTATCACTTCAGACTGACGTGCGCCTGAACCAATGGAGCTCCGCGCTGATGACGGAGAGCAACAGCGGCCAGACACGGGCGGAAGCGCAGGGTGATGTCATTGAGAGCCAATCAGGAGAGAGCTCGCTGAAAGCGGTTTAAAGAGACGGGACGCGAGTGTGAACGCACTGAAATAGTAGTAATAAGTAGAGAATTAAAATGAAAATGAATTAGAATTAAATAATAAAATTAAATAATCTTACTTTGTTTAAAAATAAAATTATATACACGTAAAAATAATAAAAAAATAAATTTAAATAATAAAAAAATAAGTGTATTAGTGTTGGAGGGTTCTTTATTATGTCAACACCTTAAAAGCAAACATTTAAATATTTATTAAAAATAAAATGCTAACTGGAAAAGTATATATCGTATAAATTAGCCAGTCAGAAGATGGTGAAACTAATCTTTTTCATGACAATTTTAGTGCATTCACACTCGTGTCCCGTCTCTTTAAATCATTGAAATGAAAATAAATTAGTATTAAAATCATAAAATAAAATAATCTTACTGTGTTTATAAATAAAATTACACAAAAGTACAAATATTAAAGAAATACATTTAAATATTTAAAAATTAAGTGGATTCGTGTTGGAGAGTCCTTTATTATGTCAACACCTGAAAAGCAAACATTTAAATATTTATTAAAAATAAAATGCTAACTGGAAAAGTATATATCATATAAATTAGTCAGTCAGAAGATGGTGAAACTGGTTTAAAGAGACGGGACACAAGTGTGAATGCACTGAAATAGTCATGAAAAAATAATAATAATAAAAAATAATATAGAAAAATAAAATCATAAAATAAAATAAGTATTCTGTGTTTAAAAATAAAATGATACAGTAAAGTAAAAACGATTTAAAAACTAAATACAAAAAGGTATCAGTGTTGAAGGGTCCTTCATTATGACAACACCTTGTCAAAAATATAAATATTTATTAAAAATAAAATACAGTAACGCTTTATTTTAATACAAACCCTAATCCTAGCCATATGGTAAGTAAACGTAGTTAATTAATATTAATCAGCACTTAAGTGTCTTACACTGTAACTAGGACAAATTAAAATAAAGTGTAACCGTTACGTATATTAATATTACGTATATTACGTATATTAATTAACTACATATGCTTACTATAGGAATTACAAAATTAACTGTTATTATAATAGAAAGTACATGTAACCTGCCTTATGTCAATACCAATAACTTTAAAATAGCTATTACAAATAAAATACAAACAGAAAGAGGAGAAACTTTGTGTAATATGAAACATGATACCATGTTTAACAAATTAAATAAAATATAAAATGGCAAATAAATAAATAATGAAAGACCACATTTTTGGATTATTATAAAAAAATAAAATAAAAGTAAATATAAATATGAAAACAAATCATAATATAAATTAAAAATAAATAACATTAAAAAATGCTGAAAAATTAAAATGTTAAAATGTAACAAATATAAATATTAGTATAAAAATAAAAAAAAATTTAATAATTTTTAAGAAACTAAATGTCAGCATCCTACAGATTGTGTAACATTATCTAACACTAAAAAGATAACTTAATGCATTCAAATATTCTGAAACTATGAGTCATGCATCAACAACTCATGGGCTATTTGAGCACATCACCTACTCAACCGAACATTTGCTAACATTAAATGACTTATTAATGAAGGTTATGATCTGGATTGACTGCTGTTGAGTGGAGTCCCATATAAAGCCCTGTTCACGTTCTAGTTTATAGTCATCTATAAGAAGCCTGGTTCTCACACAGTCACATATGTTATATTACAGCTACATGATTCATCTGTGACTAATGTGAGCTTTATTCATGATCTCACGAGCAGTGAATAGGATAACGTTCACCACACAGGTGAGGTTTGACACTGAATGATTGATTTCTTAGGTGTTTGCAATAGAAAGCGTGACATTTCGAGTAGACTTAGTTGTTGAAAGAAGGTGAGGAGTGAGTAGAGGTGACTTAGCCTTACATTTGCCCTTTCACAAAAACACTGATTTGGTTTTATTGCATAAGAATAAAATTCTATGTGAGTGTCTGTCAGTGGAAAAACTGACGTCATGCGGTGTGATATCTACAGGCCTGAAGAACAGGAAATGAACACCCACTTCCTGTTCTGCAGAGGAGTTCTGCTCGGGCTCTTTATTCAAAGTAGAATTAGTTTTATTCTCAAAGGCGAATCTCATTAGACTCTCAGTCGTTTGTGTTTGAATAAGCGTCGTTTAAAGGCAGCACAGGATGGGAATTCATTACAGCAACCACAAACAAGATTTACAAGGAATAAACATAAAATGTAAATGATATGCAAATATAAAAGTCTACAATGATTGTGATTTTATCAAATATTTCTGAACGAAATCTCATATCCACAGATGCTAAAAACAGTATTAATTATTCACAAATTAAAACTTATTACAATCATTTGATGCTGCTTTACATTTATTACATTACAACATTTTGTAATAATTAGTATTATTAAAATGTGCATAATAGAGCATTATTTTCATTATTTATTAGATATATTTATAATTATTATTCACAAAATATAACGTGTTTAATGCTGATTTTATGCTCATATTAGCAGTAAAAACATGTTATATTTTATGCTGATTTACACTTGTTGCTTTATTTATAATTAAGACTTTAAAAATGTTTTTCAAAGACGATAGGAGCACAAAAGCTGCATTTATTAACAGTGAAACAGTATTGTGAACTACCATGAAATTAAATATTATACACATTTATATGAACATTTTAAATTGTATGAAACCTTAAAAGATTTTAGGATGTAAATGAACACAATCATGACAACAAAAAGCTGTTCTTTTTTCAAATTTAATGTGATTTTTTATTTATTTTACTTTATGTGGCAAAATGTGAACCAGGCATGTTTGGGGTTTTTGGACTTGTGATGATGGACCTGTACGCCTGATTAAACTCTGAGATCTTCAGGAGTGAGACATCACTGTCTTCATGAACATGTTGCTCATCACAAGTGTTGTTCAGACGCTCACGAGCAGCACACAAACCTGACACACGTGACACAAACCACACTGTTATCACAGCCATCTGTCTGCGGTCTACATCTACATCACGCTTCACTGTGAGCACCGCTTAGACAAGAAAAACAGTCCGAAGCGTGAGGAGTTCATGCTTTTCATCGATTGAGAACGGCAGAAATCATGGCATGATATTTCACAAAAAAGAAGAACAATTTAAAAAGTCCAGCGTATCATTTCTATTACCTAGTTGAAATACTAGAATTGGTTTTTTCTCATACTTAACTAGTTGTTTTCTTGCTAAAATAACTATCAATACATTATGGTAATTATATTTTTTAAATATTTTAAATAATAGAGGTTATATATACACTACTAGTCAAAAGTTTGGAATCAGTGAGACGTGTAATGTTTGTTAAAGAAGTCTCTTCTGCTCATCAAGGTTGCATTTATTTGATTAAAAATACTGAAAAAAAACATTAATCTTGCAAAATGTTATTTCAATATAAAATAATGGTTTCTATTTTAATATCCTTTAAAGTGTAATTTATTTCTGTGATGCTCCGCTGTATTTTCATCATCATTCCTCCAGTCTTCAGTGTCACATGATCTTCAGAAATCATGATTTTTCTTCTTATCAATTTAACACATAATTGCTGAATAAGTTTTAATTTAGAAAAAAATAAAAAATAAAAATATACTGACCCTAAACTTTTGAACACTAGTGTATATTGTTAGAAAATATTTTTATTTTAATTAAATGCTCTTCTTTTAAACTTTTAATTCATCAAAGAATCCTGAAAAAAAGTATCACAGGCTCCAAAATAAATCGGTTTCCAACACTAATAATAAATCATCATATTATTCTGATTTCTGAAGATCATGTGACACTGAAGACTGGAGGAATGATGCTGAAAATACAGCGGAGCATCACAGAAATAAATTATATTTTAATGTATATTAAAACAGAAAAAAATATTTTACAACATAATAACATTTCACAATTGTAAAAATAATAATCTGTATATTTAATCAAATAAACGCAGCCTTGATGAGCAGATAAGACTTTTGTGTGTGTATATGTCTAAATAATCAAGTGACATTTAGATGTATTGTTTTTAATTTCTTTATCTAATAATAAATATGTCGACAGGAGAGAATCCACTCATCTCAAAAGCTGCTGAAAATGATTGGATTCTTCTGACAGATATGAAATGTTGATGTGACTCCTGTAAAGCATCAGGTTTGAGAAGCGCAGCGCTTGCGCTCCCTGCTGGTCACTTCCTGTCCCTTCATCCACAGAGACCAGGGGCCGAACACAAGTCAAACATCCTCAGCTACAAATCTAGAAAATCTCCAAAAAGTAACTCTGATTCCTTAGTCATCAAGAGTCTTCTTTTTCTTTTCCTTCTTCCTGGGTGATACAAAAAAATATATAAAATGCAATTAACATCAAACATCTCTAGCATGAAAACATATGCCTTCTGGGAAAAATCTCGGGCTTACTGAGTCGCCGTCTTCTCTTTCTTCTCCCTGAGTCGGTCTTTCTTGGGTTTACCTCCTCTCTCAACTTTCAGAGCAATTCTGAAGTATTCTCTGTCTGCAAACACAACGTATATTTCACACACCACACAATCAAACAGTACAGGGTTTCCTTCCCATCATCTGCAACACTCAATGCCTCTTAGTTTTCTCTCTGCAGACTCACTGTCTTCTCCCGTACACCTCAGAACGTCTCTCTTGACCATCAGGAGCTGGACGCTGTGGAGCGAGTCCTTCCTGCCGATGTAGTTTCTGTAGTGTAAGGAGATCCAGAGCGATCTCCTGACGTCCCACTCCTTCTTCACAGCGTCCTTGCACTTCCTGAAGCAACATCACCACAAACATTCTCACTTTTACTTCCTTAGACATTTATAGAATGCAATTTATAGAGTTGTGTATATAACTTGTATTTCCAACTCTTTTTATTGGGTGGCCATCTGATTTTTTTATGCATGTGATAAAATGTTATTAATAAGCTTACAATCAGATATAACAGTGTAATGTCTGTATTTCTAAGTCTATGAGTTCCTTACTTTTATTCCTATTAATACTAATACTACTACTATTCTGTGAAGAGAGAACAGACTATACTTTAAAACATGTGTGTTTTACGGTCCTATTTGGTTAGGGCATATAACTTTTTTATAAATAAATATTTGTAAAAATAAGATAGAAAAGATATATTAATATCTATAATATATTTATAATTTATAATATATTTATAATATAATATATATTTATTATATATATATATATATATATATATATATATATATATATATATATATATATATATATATATTTTTTTTTTTTTTTTTTACTTATTTAATAAATCATTTTAATATTTTTTAGTCATTAATAACAATTATTAATATAATGAGATTTTTATATTTACGAAAATACATAACTTTTTTATATTTTTATAGTAATATGTAATTAACAATATACATAAAAACAAGACAAGTTAATATGCAATGAATGTCACACATATAAATATGTTAGAAATATTATTTAAAATGAATGCCACTACAATTGTTTGTGTTTTACTTGTAGCTATTTTTATGTAAAATTGTCCGTATTTTACATCATTTATGAATTTACAGACTTAGAAGCCGATTCAACTTACCTCCATTTTTTCTCTCTCATCAATGCAATTCTAACCCGGTGTGACTTCTGTACTATTTATGGTGAGTTATTAATAACTTACATCTTTTTGAGTTTCTTCATTATTTTCAGAAGACACTCCCAAGCCTTCATGTCACATCTCCAGCTGGAAAACTCCAGAAGGTCCATGGAGACGGCGAGAGCTTCTTCCAGATCGCTCTGTTGCTCTGGAAAAGATGCAGAAACCCGTTTATATTTCCAGTTCCTCTTCATGTGCTAAAGAAGTCTAGTTTCCAGACGTACTGGTGTGCAGCAGGAGAGAGCAGAGCTCCAGCATCAGCTCGTGACTCGGGACTAAAGAGTGCAGAATCTGAGAGACACAAACCACATCACTGAGCCGTTTCAACGAGAAGCTTCATATATTCCTGACTGACTGAACGCTTTCATACTCTCAATGAGCCGATGAGCTTGGCTGGTGGGGCCTGGTGCGTCTTCAGGAACTGGTACAGATACACGTGAGCGTTGGGGTTCGAAGGGAACTCCTTGTTGTAAGCGTAATTCTCCAGAAGCTGAAGAGCAGCCTCCTCGTCCTCGTAAAACTCCAGCATCTTCACACAGACAGACAGAGTCTAGTTTAGACAGCATTACTTTCTACACTAGCTCTGGAAGACTGAAAAGACTCTGGAAGAAGAAAACTATTAGTCAACATTTCACAAAAATACAATTCTTTAATGTAAAAAAAAATAGGGAATATTTTTGAAATGTTATTCAAATTTAAAAGAGCAGTTGTTTATTTGAATACCCTTTACATTTTAATTTATTGCTGTGAAATTAAAGCTGAATTTTCAGCATCATTACTCCTGTCACATGATCTTCAGAAATCATTCTAATATGCTGATTTGCTGCTCAAGAAATATATATATATATATATATATATATATATATATATATATATATATATATATATATATATATATATATATATATATATATATATATATTTTTTTTTTTTTTTTTTTTTTTTTTACCATTATTATGAAAAAAGAAGAAAATTAAAACATTTATTCAGCTAGGATGCATACAATTGATCAAAGGTGGCAGTAAAGATATGTATAATGTTACAAAAGATTCCTATTTTACATAAATGCTGCTTTTTTTTTACTTTTTATAAAATCTATCATAGTTTCCACAAAAATATGAAGCTTTATAGTTTCTAGAGCAGTTAATCACTATATTATTCTGATTTCTGAAGATCATGTGACACTGAAGACTGGAGGAATGATGCTGAAAATTCAGCTTTGCGTCACAGGAATAAATTATTTTTTAAAGTATATTCAAATAGAAAACTATTATTTTAAGTTGTAATAATATTTCACATTTTTTACTGCGTTTTTGAGTAAATAAATGCAGCCTTGCAGTGCAAAAGAGACATACGCGTTAAAAAAGATCCCCATTCTATTGAAGAAACAGAACATTTAAATAATCCATATAACTTGTCCACTATATTCCAAGTCTTTTAAAGTGACAGCACTTTTACGAAACAAATAGACGAAAATCTGCATCTCATTGTGCATGTACATTCATTTAAACCTGTTTATAACACAGCGCTACTAAAAAAACTCTTATGTAGTCTTGCTTTGCATGACGATTTCTTCAAGAAAATCTGTTTTGAACAGCACAAGGGGAGTAAATGATGACAGAACTCTCACAGTTTGGACTAAACAAACCTGAAACAAGTCAATAATCACACAGGGCAAGATGTAGTCTCACATGAATGTAACTCAAGACGAAAGGATCCCAGACTCCGGGCTGACTGACGATCTCCTTCAGCGTCACAGAAGCTTGTCTGAAGTAGCTGTGCATCTCACGGTTGCTGCCGGCCTCCTCTGACACCCGAAGCATTGACAGAGAACCTCGTTTAAGACAGATGCAAGAAAGAAGACGCGGTATAATGCACGGTCATTGATCTTCCTACCGCTTCCAGGTGCAGAGGGCTTCTTCTCGCTCCAGATCAGGTAATCTAGATAACCGCAGTAGGCACGAATCAGCTTCTTCATCTGGGACTGAGCCGTCGACTGCTTGCCGTATCTCCAGCTGTCTGCGATGGACAGCTGCCGCTTGGCTTCATCCATCTGGCCGTTCAGCAGGAGATGAAAGCAATGCTCCAAACAGATCTACAACAAGACGGGTCACATCACATGCTGATCAAACGACGCAGAGCTGCAATGCATGATGCTGAGAGGAGGTCTGGATGCTTAGAGTGCAATGCATACCTTCGAGTAGTTTCTGACGCCAAAGTTTTTCAGTTGTTCATAAAAAGCGTTGAAATCGTCAGGTCTGGAATTGGGGACATGATGCAGAATTTCTGTGCCTAAACGCCAAATTATCTGATGGAGAGAATCATGCAGACTGTTAGTGATTTGCTTTATAATAAGCACTGTATTTTACACATTCACTGTATTTTAGTAAATTATTTTATAGGTTTAAATTCATTTTTAATAAGTCAATTTTTAAGTGATTTTTTCAAAGTTTTAAAAATACTTGTTTTATTTTTTAATCTTCATGATTATTTTACTTTCTTTTATGTAAAGCACTTTGAATTACCACTGTGTACAAAATGTGTTAAATAAATACATTTGCCTTGTCTAAATGAGTTAGTTTTTTCATTCGATTTGAGTAATGTAGCATTGCGTCACTTGCTCGTCACTGGATGCTCTGCAGTGAATGGGTGCCGTCAGGATGAGAGTCCAAACAGCTGATAAAAACATCACAATAATAATCCACAGCACTCCAGTCCATCATTAAGACGTTTTAAACTTCAAATTGTATCTTCTGATTAAAATACAAGTCCAAGATTCATGATGAGGATTCCTCCAGTGAAAAAGTGAACTGGTCTGAATCAGGAGAGAAATCTGCACCACCATACAAAACTGAATAATCACCGCTGTTGATAGTGTTCACAGTCTACAGGAGACTTCTGACAGTTCAGACACTGCATGAATCAGAGATAAATAAATAAAAGAACGATATAAATACTGGTAGTTTCTGATCATTTTGTGTCTTTACACATTAATGTATCATCACGAGCGGCAGGGTTTAATTTGGATTTGTTTGTGTAAGTTTTTTTGTTTTATTGTATGTTTTAGCGTTGATTGCGGTGATTCACTGACATTATATGACTAACAGAATGCAAATCTCTCTTTGTGTTCTACTGAAGAAACAAAGTCACCAACATCTTTCATTTTCATTTTTGGGTCAACTATCCCTTTAACCGATGGACTGGAGTGTTTGTGAAGTTTTTATCAGCTGTTTGGACTCTCATTCTGACGGCACTGCAAAAGAAGCACCGGTGATTCATTTTTGGGTCAACTATTCCTTCAATGGTTTAGCATTGTTTCACGAGACATCTCTGTCTGTCTACATAATAGATATGGTTTCTAAAAACAGAAAAGATTAGTATGTTTCACCTTTCTAACATTATAAGTCAGCCTATGGATGCAATGCACATGGTCACTTGCATGTGTTATGTATCTTTATATGCCAGAAAAGTGGACTGGAGGCTTCATAAATCACGCAATAGAAACTTAAGGATGATTTGGACAGGGTGATGCACCTCAGACGCTGTTGAATGCACTTGTGAAAGAGTCCCAGCCTCCAGTGTCTGGATGTAAGAGCTGAAATACCCCGCGGCCTCGCGCCAGTTATGCCTCAGCATCGCTTCTCTGATCAGATTCAGACACTTCCGGTTGGACTTGAGGAAGTCCACCGCTGTGAGCACACCTGAAAATAAACACACCTGCTTGAGTGAGCTCCCTATACTCAATAAACATGATGAAACATCATCAGGACATCACCTCTGGGGTCTGTATGAGACTGGTGGAGAAGAACGGCAGGTTTTATCACTTCGTGGTTTCTTTCCTGATCCTCTGAATCCGCGGCCGCTTCTGCGATATTGAGCTCAGTCTCTATATCATCCATATTGCGCTGCTTCACGGACACTTGGTTTCCTCTGGAAAGTAAAACGAAGACCTTCTTCTTCTATGGCTAACAATAACCTTGTGATGCAAATAAGTTATAAACAGAACTCAATAAGCGCGGTTTGATTCGTGTGTAACTCTTAACACGTGAGCGTGTAAACAGAGCTCTTCTTCATCAAAGCAAGGGACGAGCGTGAGCAGCTCACAGCGCCACCTGCAGTACAGGAGGAAATGACGCCTACAGCGTAAGAGCGCGCATTGACACCGAGTGGTTGAACTAGGTATTGCAATCCAAATAAAAATATCTGCAAACATATGATGGTATTTTTATGCTTTAGAAGAGTCAAAAACTTTTATAGTAGCCTACATAATCAGAATCGGAATCAGAATTAGTACACATGAA
This sequence comes from Carassius gibelio, assembly GCF_023724105.1. NCBI lineage: Eukaryota > Metazoa > Chordata > Actinopteri > Cypriniformes > Cyprinidae > Carassius > Carassius gibelio. The sequence continues at coordinate 2,027,238 of NC_068415.1, forward strand.
TTTAGTGTGTATTTCATGAGCTCTTCATTCAGGAGGTACGTGACCCTGGAACACAAAACCAGTCATAAATGGCTTTTTTTTTTTTTTTTTTACTTAGATTTATACATCATATGAAAGCTGAATAAATAAGCGTTCCACTGATGTATGGTTTCTTATTATAGGACAATATTTGAAAATGTGGAACCTGAGGGTGCAAAAAAAAATCTAAATACTGAGGAAATCATCTTTAAAGTTGTCCAAATTAAGTCATTAGCAATGCATATTACGAATCAAAAATTTAGTTTTGATACATATACGGTAGGAAATTGTTATATATATATATATATATATATATATATATATATATATATATATATATATATATATATATATAATTGTATTCTATTCTTAAAAAAAATCTAACTACCTTTCTAATCTTTTTGTATTCTATTTTCTTTTCATTTATTATGCAATTTTATATATGTGTGTGTGTGTGTGTGTGTGTGTGTAAAGACCTCTAACTAGCTTGCTCTATTCTTTTTTTTATTCTATCTGCTTTCTTTTTAATTATTATTTAAAATTCCATGCTACGTGTAGTGTGTTAACCTAACTGAGACTAGTTATAGCACTTATATATCGTTGCTCTTTTTGTTGTTTTTGATTGCTTGCACTGTCTTAATTTGTAAGTCGCTTTGGATAAAAGCGTCTGCTAAATGAATGAATGTAAATGTAAATATATATATATATATAAAACAAATTTTGCCATAAAAGAAAAATCAATAATTTTGATCCATACAATGTATTGTTGGCAAAAAAACCAAAATAAATAAATAGTAATAATAATATGCGGTATTACATTATGTAGCTACAGATTTGTGTAATATTTACAAGATTATTTAAAAAAATTATTTGTACAATATTATTTAGAAGATGAGTGATCTGTGCCAATGCTAAGTACAAGATGTTTTAACTTATGTGAAAGCACATTCATTTATGAAAACAATGTTTTTCTAAATTAACATTCAAGTTTTCAAATGTTAGGGGGAAATGTCATTTTATAGTTTTGAAAACATAATGGGAACATCACTTTTGAATGTTCTCTGAACGTTTTGAAACAATTTATAAAATAAATTTAGTTACACTAAAACAGAAATAAAAATATTGAGAGCAGATGATGCAAAATGGCCGATATAATTGTTCAGTAGAGTTCAGAATTGTTTTTATTGGTTTATTTATTGATTTCTTTGTAAGTTTTGCCTATATTAATCTATCTATCTATCTATCTATCTATCTATCTATCTATCTGTCTATCTGTCTATCCATCTATCTATCTATCTATCTATCTTGTTTGAGTATTCTCATTGAAGAAATCTTGTTTCTTGTTTATTTACCCAAACATTACTGTATTTATGATCATAAACATTCTAAAAAGCATGTCTTGTGTGTGACGCTCTAGTCCTGCGCATGCGCCGTGGTCTGTTGTTTTGCTGCTGCGGTCTCTTTAAGCGCTGTGTAACATGACTCCGGCTCTCGTCTTCTCTTCTCCTCTCGGCTCGCCTCGGATCTGCTGACGTGTCGGCAGCGGCTCTGCGATCAACAGCTGCCAGCATGGCTGCACCGAAGCCCTGCTTTTATTATGTTTTTACACTTGTTCTGTACGCGTGTTTTCCTCGGAGCAGCGCGGAGCGGCGCTTCTCGGATCTGAAGCGATGCGCGGATGAAGAATGCAGCAGTGAGTATCTCTGGAACTTTGTATCTGGATGCTGCTGCTTCTGCGGACCATAAAACTTACTGCTGCTGACGTCATAAAGGCCGCATCGCCGCTCCCGCGGGATACTGTAACTTTGTAACAAACGCAACCGTGAATTAATTTAATGAGAAGCGGGTTTGTGTGCTGCGTGGAGCTTGATATTGCGGAGGTCGTCCTTGAAGATCCTGTTTGTTGATACTGAGCTCAGTTTAGCCAGTCGAGCTAATAACACAAACACACTGTACACTCAGTCTGGTTCTTTAATCAAACATGTTTTATGCTTTAATACATTACGATCAAATGCTGAAACGGTTAATAATGTTAAATTATAAGGCCTGGTTGCATATGGCCATGTAGAACAGAGCGAGTGCTTGATTCGGAAGGTCGTTATTTACACTCAGCCTGCGTTTGAGATGGATTAGGATCAACTGTTGTTGACTAAATTGTGTTTTTTTAATGATATTTAGAGTGGAATGCACGAAAACTGAAATAATATCAGTATATGCATAATGCAGGTATCTGGTATATTGCATTGCAGTTTAATAATATGTTTACCATTTGAGAACTGAAGACGATTTTTATTTCACATAAAATTCTATAAATACAAAGAAAAAAAGTGCATGTTCCATTAGTTGTCGACTGGGGAAAAAACAACTCTTTCTAATGTTGTTGAGATATATATCTGTGATGCATGAATTATTAATTCACAAAGAATAAAAACAGCATTACTTTTTGACTTAAAAACAACACTGTAATAATTTTATTGTTAAGCATTTAATAAAAAATGTAGGTGTTCTTATTAGATTTTACTGCAAAAGTAAAATTTTAAAATATTAAATAAACCAAAACATCAGATCGTTTGTCTTTTAAAATATTAGTTTTATTTTATATGGTAAGACAACTTCATATTTATATATATATTTTTTTTCTTGTTAAAAATACTTATCTTTTACAGTAAATATTATAATCTAGATTGCACTTGGATGTATTTGCAATAAAAGATCATTTTCATTATTACTTGTAGCACCACTTTCATCACAAAAATATCAAAACATTTAACACAAAATTAATTAATTCAACCTGATCTCACAAAAACTGCAAAAATATCCAGATCAAGTTATTTAAGATATATATTGCTTAAATAAATTCCCATTTAGGACCCTTACAATTTGTTGCATTGTGCCTTTAATATGCTTTATTTTGAATTAATTAATCAAAAGGTTTGTTTATGCCATATTGCATTCAATTCAAAGTCGTATGAAGTTAAAATAACACAAATCTAACATTATTCATGCAACTTTCATGCAGAACAGTGCACATGGGAAGCTTTCATAATGTAACATGATGATGAAATGAGTAGTCTTCATCCTAACATGTTTTTTGTGTCTCTTTAGTGCTTCTCTGTCGAGGGAAGGCCGCCAAGGATTTCACAGGGCCGGACTGCCGGTTTCTCTCTTTTAAGAAAGGAGAGACGATCTATGTATATTATAAACTCTCAGGGCAGAGATCGGACGTGTGGGCTGGGAGTGTAAGTCTCCAGTTAATCATTGATTGATTGTTTGATGATTTTGGGTGTTGCTGAAGATGTACTCGGATGCTAGTATTTGATTAGAATTACTTTATCATCACAAACAGTCTTCATATATTTATTTAGTTGGGTGACAGATCATGCACGAATCTTCAGTGCCAGAGAAATGTGTTAAACGAATAATTCACACAAATATGACAACTTGCTGTAAATGTACGCACCTTCAGGTCATCCAAGATGTAGATTAGTTTTTCTTCATCAGATTTGGAGAAATGTAGGATTGCATCACTCTGCAGTGAATGGGTGCCGTCAGAATAAGAGTCAGAACAGCCGATAAAAACATCACAAGTAATCCATCAGTTAATGAATTGAGAAGTGACGGCACCCATTCACTCTTTAACAAATGATGTATAATGCTACATTTCTCTATTCCTTTAAGCAACTACTTGCATCCACACCAACATCAACAAACCAATGCGTTACCATAAGCTTAATGAAACAAATTCATTAAAATAGCTGAAGCTGAAGTGTACAATAAACAGATCATCTAATTAAAATGGACTCTTTTACTCCGTGTTTGTGTGTGCTTTGTGCTACAGTTTATTCAACTCTCTTTTTTTCTCGAATTGTTTTTAATACTTTCCTGTGAATGAGAGAAACTATGTAAAAAAAAGATATACATGTACAAAGTTGGAAATATTTAAGTGCAGCCTGCCTTGTTTTATGCATATTATTCTGTTTTTTTCATTACATGCATTTTATTTTCTTATTCTTTTAGCTACATTTTATTTTTGCTGTATTTATGCTTTTATGGTTTCTGTAAACACTGTTATATTGCAGCATAAAATAATACATTTTCCCTCTTCCTCTGTTTGCATAGATTGGAAACCACTTCGGTTATTTCCCAAAGGACTATCTTAATATAAATCATATATATACTGAAAAAGAATTGGAAGTACCAACAGATGTAAGTCAGTGTGGTTGATATTGTGTGATGTATGGTCCTTTTTGACGTGACGTTTGGTTAACATGAATCTTTTTTCCCATTTCAGGAAACCGATTTTGTCTGCTTTGCGACTGGGCTCGATAAATTTGAAAGCTATGACATAGATGTGTTATTAGGCAGCACATTGTTGCTAGAAAATGAGGATTCAACAGAAGAATCCAAAGAACCAGCTCAGAATCCAGATGCATCTCAAACGACGACCACCGAATCAGTGGAGACTCTTGAATCAGAGTCATTCGATTCAGAATCAACATCGATTTTTGAATCAGAGTCAGCTGAATCAGAATCACAATCGGTACATGAATCAAAGGCAGTTGATTCAGAATCACATCTTGAATCTGAGTCAGTAGATTCAGATTTGATTCTTAAATCAGAGTCGGTTGATTTAGAATCACAGTCGGTTCATGAATCAGAGTCAGTTGATTTAGAATCACAGTCGGCTCATGAATCAAAGGCAGTAGATTCAGAATCATCACTTCTTGTTGAATCAAAGGCAGTTGATTCAGAATCAGCATCACATCTTGAATCAGAGTCAGTAGATTCAGATTTGATTCTTGAATCAGAGTCAATTGATTTAGAATCACAGTCCGCTCATGAATCAAATGCAGTAGATTCAGAATCATCACTTCTTGTTGAATCAAAGGCAGTTGATTCAGAATCATCACTTCTTGTTGAATCAAAGGCAGTTGATTCAGAATCAGCATCACATCTTGAATCAGAGTCAGTAGATTCAGATTTGATTCTTAAATCACAGTCAGTTGATGAAGAATCTGCATCACTTCTTGAATCAGAGTCAGCTGATTCAGAATCACAATCGGGTCATGAATCAAATACATTAGATTCAGAATCTGCATCACATCTTGAAGCTGAGTCAGTAGATTCAGATTCAATTCTTGAATCAGAGTCAGTTAATTCAGAATCACAGTCGGCTCATGAATCAAAGGCAGTTGATTCAAAATCTGCATCACATCTCGAATCAGAATCAGTAGATTCGGAATCGATTCTTGATTCAAAGGTAGTTGATTCTGAATCTGTAGAAGCTCCTGAAACAGAGACGTTACAGAAAACTACTGAAGAGGACCTTCATCCAAAGACAGATGTTTCATCAGAACCGATATCTGAATCTAAAGATGCACTAACAGAAGAGACAGGAGATATTCCAATAAGTCAAAATGCTGAAATCATTTCAGAGGATGTAGAAACAGAACCAACTGATTCTGATGCGCAAGAAATTGATTATTCTGAAGTTTTGCACAACCAAAGCGACTCTGATTTTGAGCCACTTGAAACACAACCAGCAGGTTTAGATGTAGTACATGAAGAAGCTGCTGAAACAGAGCTAAGTGATAAAGACATACCACTACAAACACCAGAGAAAACACTCGAGGATGAGGACAGGTCAAGCTTTAAAGATGCTTTCAAAACAGACCATGAAGGTGTAACACAAGAGACTGAATCTCTCGAGGAATCGCTTTCAGCTGCTAATGTTAAAGAACAAGCTGGTCTTGAGGGCACACATGCACAAAGTGATTTTGAAGAACTGGCTAATGCAGATGAAGCCGTAGACATTAAAATCCCAGAATCTTCTCATCTTCCACAAGACGCTAAAACTCCTTCGGATGCGAGTGAAAACGTCTCATCTGAACCAGCATTGGAAACGCACACTGAGTCCGAAAAGGCATTAAATGTGAGTGAAATCACTGAAGAACATGATCCAAAGAAGGAAGACACGAAAAAGATGGAAAACTTTAAAGACCTTCTTCAGAAGGCCAGCATGAACAAGAATGAAAACGCACACACAAACACTTCAGACGATCCTCAGGATGCACTTACGAACAACAGCGAAAAACTGAGTGAAACGATTGGTGAAGACGAGACGTTAAAGGAGGAACTTGTTACAGAAAGCCCAGAAACTGCACCTCTGTTTGACCAAACGGAGGAACAGCTCAATAAAGTCAAGAACGAACTCGTGAATCTACTGAAAAACACACTGGAATCAGAACAACAGAGTCCTGAAGATGAAGAGGACGTGGATGAAGATGCCCAAGAGCTTTTAGAAGATGAAAACGCTCTTCTTTCTTCTAAACTTCAGCTCACAGAAGACATACATGAACTTGAAGAAAACCAACAACCTGAAGGCGATCAATCGATCGAATCCCAACAAAGCGAAAACCCCACAAAACAAGAAGAAGAAAAGGACGTGGTTCGTCTTCCTCCCGAGGAGCCTGAATACAGCGATAACGTGCTGAGGCTCACAATCTTACGCGATCACCTGAAAGACGAGGAGATGGAGCGCATGCAGAAGTATTTTGGACTGAAGAACCTGTTCAAAATCGAGGCCATGTTTTCAGATCTAGATCTGGAGATGAAGTCTGTGAGAGAGCTGCAGACGGACACGGAGGAAATCGAGCGAACGCTGGACCAGATCATGGAGGCCTCGGAGAACGCGATTCTCGACGCCACAGAGGACATCTTGAACGAAAGCGAGCGGAAATCTCAGCAGAAGGAGCCAGAAGCGTATGATTTCGAGGCTGCCGTCTTCGACGCTTTCCAGGAGATTGCGTTCGCCTTACGACAGAAGTATTCAGCGGCCAGCGACAGCGCACCATTGCTCGAAGAAGAGCTCCTTGCATCTGAAACAGGTCATTTTAGCAGCACTGTTGTCTTTCCTAACCATAACTAGTGGTCGTTTTTATGATTCATGTCAGGTTTCGCCTTTAATCATATGCTGTTTGCATTGTTTTAATCCTATAAAACCTACTGCATCACATTTCGAAAGCCTCTAAATGATTAAATCTTTGATGTTAAACCAGTTGCACGCCATCTACCCACATGCCTTCTGGTGCCAGATTGATCGTTTAGATTTTGCAGCAAGTAAAAAAAGCCATTTAAGGCATTTCAGCTTGTGCTACACATGTCCTTTTGCTGTCAGATCTTTACTGATTTAATTAAGTAAACATAAGAATAACTTGTATTTCAAGGTGAACACTTACTAGACTGAAAAGCCTAAAAAAAGTTTACTTATCTTTTTATTTTTCAAACGGGATTCACAGGCTTTTGAGGAACTTTTATTTGGTCCTCTCTCAATCATCATTGTATTGCATTGCATTATAAGTTTGGATATTTCTGTAATTGTATGTACTGTAAGTATCTGCTGTTTTAAATATATCAGTGATTTTCATTACAAGCATCACTTTTGGTTTATAAAAATATCAGCATCTGCACCAAAATGCATATTTTTGCTTCTGTTGGCCCTCTGAATTAACTTGAGATGATTTTTCCCTCTCCATATTCTTGCTATATACTATATGAGCCATAAAAGCTTATGATACTCAACCAAAAATTTTAATGCAAACATTTTTGTCTAAAGGTTCAATAAACCTTTGAATTTCAGAAATGTCATCATTTCAAATGTCAGGCCTTACATGTTTAATGTTTTATTAAAAATCACTTTTTTCCCCCCCAGATGAAAAAGTTGGCTCTGAAGAGGAGAAGGCTTTGGACAGTGACATCGAAATGATTGAACCACCCAAGAGTCCTGAAATACACGAGGAGCAAAACGAGTCTGAAGTGAATCTGAATTCTGAATTAAATATGAACGAAGACTTGCCTCGCACTAAAGACGTGGGTCTGGAGGAGGACGGGGGTCATTTCAACAGAAACAAAGATGCTCCGTTAGGGTTTGAAGACACTGAGGAGATTCAAAAGGGGCCTCATGCTATTTTGGAGAAGCCTGTGGACATCGGCTTTCACTTCGAAGTGGATCCATCCTCAGGTGTGTCAGAGTTTAACTTCAGTCTTAATAGTTGTTGTTGCATATATTTCACTTAAACTCTTGTTTTCTATCACCAGGTTCACTGGAGTCTCCAAGTGTCTCTGATTTCCATGACACTGAAGCAAGCAGTGATTCCTCCGGCTCAACTTCAGATGAGGTCTGGGTTTCTGTGCATCTCGTCAAAGAATATCTTGGAGTGTACGGAGAAATTGTGAGTAAGGCCACCGTATTTTAAGACATTATGGCCCAAAAGAAAAGCATTCATGCAAAAGGTTTCTATCCACAGAACGTTTGTGTTGTTGATTCAATCCTCCCCATTGATGCAAGAGCTGCAATAACAGACATAAGTGTGTAAACTACAGTCAGTGCAGTAAAAAAAAAGTTTAGAGCTGATAAAAAGTGATAAAACTAGCTTTCTATATATCTATCCATCTAATTTAGAGGCTTTTTCTTTCGAAATATTTATATTAAAAAATGCATTGTCTTTAAGTAGACCTAATAATGTATTAATTTAGAGTTTTGAGATAGGAAGTTGTTTTATTAGATGGACAATAAGGGTTTCGTCACGACGTCACTTCTGCTTCGGGTCACGTGACAGCTGCTGGTGCCGATAGAGGTTTACGTGCAATGAGATCTAATGGGGCTTCGTGCTAAACCTGTTAATCAAACTCTATTCGAGACAAATATATGTATGGAACCTTAAGTAGATTAAATTCCAAATCATTACAACGAAATACCGCTGCCTTACATACGACATGTTCACTGAAGCGTCGATTATTCATGGTGATAATCTTTCAAACCCGCTAGCATCACGGCGAAATATTATTCCTACGCTCACCAGGCGTAACCAATCAGAGGCCGCCGCTAGCGTCACATGACCGTGCACGCACAGAGTGGAAACACTGCTCTACGCGAGAGAGAGACTCTTAGCTCAGCGTTTTGAAATGTTGACGTGTTGTTGAGAGAGAGAGAGATCAACGCTGATCTTCCTCCAGCCGCGATTTCATAACATACTAATTGTATATATATTTGCTGTCCTTCTATATAAAGCTTAAATATATAGACTCGCTTTGGAAGCCAAGCGGTTTTATATCAGAAAACACCGGCTTCCCGAACATGATCCAACGGTCCGCCATTTATACGGTGTTCATCGGCGTCAAACTCCGTCTCTGAGCGCTCGGTTTCTCTGGTAAATAAGTTGAAACGCTTTAAAAAGGAATGGATTCACAGCTAAGTCTTACCTCTCCACCAACTGAGATCGAAAACACAGCCTTTTTCGTCTTCATCCTGTCCAGACTTCAGGAAGTAAGTGTTAACACTCTCTAGACTCAGTGCCTTCAGTTTTGAACTGGATATTATTTATAACGACTTTAACCGCCACCAATCCATCATTCACACAGTAGATCGATATAATATCCGTGCAGTAGTTGAGTAATGATGACACAGTGCTGTATTTTCAGCCCGTCTAATCCAGCTTTCATAGCAATCCCAATGAGTTAAGTCCATTAAGAATCGAATAACGTTACAATCCTAAATTTTCTCTTTTAAACAGTTGTGAGCGCTTATTGTAGGCATGAGGTGACTGGGTTTCATCAGAGGTGAAAGTCCAGTAAACCTCTAGTGTTGTGTTTCTCCTGCATGTGACTGGTGATAAGAGTCAGTGCTTAAATAGACTTTGTTGCTTCAGATTTGTCAATGTTAGTCTAAAAAAGGGCTTAACTTGATATGAAACAATCACAGATTTGATAGCTGGGCCTGCTAATTAAACTGAAAGCCAGGCCTGTCACGATAACAACTTTTTGTTGTGTGATACTTTTGCCAAAGAAATAACTGCGATAATATTGCTACCATTTTATGCCACTAAATATATAATCATAATGTAACAGCGTAGTAATGCAAGAAAGTCCTGCACACTTCCAAATGACAACAAACTTTTAATTTCTAAGAATATTTAGATTGTTGAAATTAAGTATTAAAATACTAGATACCTTAAAGTGAATGGTAAGTAAATATTTTCTAACAAAAAGTGCAAAGTAGAAAAAAAAGAAAAGAAAAATGCACCAATAACTCGAATGGATATACAGATTTTTCCACGACCTTCTTTCTCGGTAAACTACTCAGATGTCCATATGCACAAATCCCCATATCTGCGGATTTTTTTGCACAAGATGATGGCGATGCTAAAGACACATGCACGAGTGGAATGTACAAAACATGGTGACATTTAAATTTGAAGTAAATATAATGTGGGATATATTGCAGCATCACCAAAAATGATTGATGTCATGTACATAAATTGCACGATAAGTCGATATTTGGATTATTGAAAGTTTCACCTGTCAGGCAGTGAAACCTATGGAAGCTAGTTTCTATCACAGTAAATTAATTGTGACTTTTAAATGAAAACAGGTTTTCATAGAAACTAGGGGTGCTCCGATCACGATCGGCCGATCGTTAATGCGCATCTAGTCAGTAAAGCCGGTTCTCTAATCAGCGGTTAATTCCATCAGGTGCGTGATTTCACATAGAGCAGCTGTTACTACACAGAGCCGTTGTTAACTGAGAAGATGCGCCAATAAACACTGAAAATGAAGTGTATTTGCGCATCTTCTCAGTTAACAACGGCTCTGTGTAGTAACCGCTGCTCTATGTGAAATCACGCACCTGATGGAATTAACCGCTGATTAAATAACCGGCTTTACTGACGAGATACGCATAACGATCGGCCGATCGTGATCGGAGCACCTCTAATAGAAACCAAGTAGTCAAATTTAATTCTTGTTTCTGTAATGATCCTAACACTGATATTTCCTGTGTTTTGCTTCGATTAGGTGATCACTGCTCTTCCGGAGGAATGGCGACCGGGTCCCGATTTCCACGGTGTCCCCTGGGAGCCGGTGATGGCTACAGTTGTGGTCGGGGCCCTCACAGTCCTGATGTTCTTCTGGAGAAGCGTTCTCGCTGTAAGAGTCACTCTGTGATGAATGCTTTCATTAATGGTTTGTAAATGATTCAATCTAATCAGTGTCTTTCAACTCTTCTGTTCTCCTCTAGATCAAAGGCAGAACATATCAATGTAAGTCACTTCTCGGGAGATATCAGCTAAATATTCACTTTATTTCATTATGATCTCTTGATATGATATGCTATGGTACTGTTATATTCTGTACTTTGTGTAATTTATTCGTTTTTACTGTTTTTAGTCGTCCTCATGAACATTTATTGTTGCACTGTTGATCACGTGGTTTGTGTCTGTTTTAATTTGTAATATATTTAATTAATGTTCTGGTTATGTGAAAATAGGCATTAGTGCATGATTAAATAATATGAAAGCAAGCAAGCTATTTGCAAAATATGATTTACAGTAGTTTTTATATATATATATATATATATATATATATATATATAGTCGAGATTGCACTTGCTTAAATCTGAAAAAGTTATTTTATATTTGCTAAATTTAATGTAGTTTATAGTCTTTTTTTTTTTTTTTTTTGAATCACTCTTCCAAAAATATTTAAATCATCATTGAATATTGGTATATTAGTTATTAATGGCAAAATGTAATAATTCGTAATAATGTATTGGTATTTTCACCTTAAATATATTGAGTATTTTTCTGTAAAATGATCAAAATAATTTTGTAGTAATTTGAAGTGCTCTTAAAATATTTCCTTTACTTTTAAAATCTTTTTCCCCACAGTGACTGAAAAGCAGCTTCGGGACAAGATCCAGCAGCTTCTCAACGAGAAATCTGATGCTGCCAACAAGATCACGGAGTTAAACGACATGGTAACGTTCGTTCGCTCATCTTTGACAGGCTCATTGTTGATGAAGCTGATGGTTTGTCTCCTCGCAGATAAAAGAGCGTGAAGAACAGCTGAAGAACTCTGAGAAATCCCTGAGTTCAAGCCAACAGGAAGTCAAAGGACTGAAGGTGAATCATCAGTTCATCTCCTCATCTCCGTGTCCTCTCTGTGCACATTTGTGTAACGTGGTTTGATCTTTTGCTGACTAGAGTTGTCACCAGAAGCTCCAGAGCCAGTGGGAGCAGATGTCTGGAAGCGTTTTACAGCTCAACCAGAAAATAGCAGACACACAGGAAGAAAATTCAAATCTTAATGAGAAGGTAAGCTTTGATTCCTTTTTATTTTTTTGCCATTGTGATTCTTATCTAACAGATGTTTCATAACCTTTTTGTTTTCCTCCCAACCTTAGATTGCCAAAATGCACCAGAGGATCGAGAAATACCAGAAAACACTGAAGAGCTATGATGAGGAGCGTGCAAAGGTAATTTGTGCTGGATAAACTGATCTCTCTCACATCAGTTTGTTAGCCATTAATTGTTTCTGTCACGTTTATGCAAAGTCATTCCATAACAAACATCATGCATTGCTACTTAGTTACTGTTGCTAACATTGAAAGGTTATTCTACAACTGCTTGTTTTTACACTAACAATCATTAAGAGAGAGAAGCAGCTGGATTGAATGAATAATTAAATAAGGAGTGCTTCTGTCTGTGTTTTCAGACTTCATGTTTGTGTAATAAATTGACATTTTTGTATTTATGTCCAGCTGGTAAATATTTCAGCAACTATAAGTTGGTTTTATATGAGTGCAAAAAAAAAAGAGGAATTAATTTATTCCAGTTTATTATTTCCAAATAATTAAGTAAAAAAGAAAACATTCCAGTGAATTTTGATATTGAATTCTTCCATTTTATTTACATTAACAACTACAGTGTGAAAATATCATAATTTATCGTTTTTTGCCCATCCTTTACTTATATGCAAGTTTTTTGTCTGTAAAATTATCTAAATGTTGTTGTTTTTTAGCAATTTAGCAGTTTTTGTTTCTAAATAATGGAAATGCTAAGACCATTTTATTTTTCAGTAGTTTTTTTTTTATTAATTTGTTTTATCATTGAATATTATGAAAAAATAATTAATTTTATAAATGTATGATTTGTGATCATTTATTCAATTATTATATTTTTGGATATTATCGTTTTTTTTTTTTTTTTTTTTTTTGTAAAATGACCTAATGCATTTGTATTTTAGTATAATTGAAATACTATTATAGTTTTTAAACATTATTTTAATCGTTTCAATGATTTTACGTATTTAGTAATTTTGTTGCTAACATAAAATATATATATATAACGCGCACACACAACTTACATTTTTTTAATGAACTTTATTTCAGATTATTTTAGTACAGCAAGTTAAACAATGATAAATGTTTCTTTTTAACAAGCTGGAATAAAATAAGTGCTTTTATACTTTAGTAAAAATTTATTTCAGGTAATATTATAATAATATAATAATAAGGTTTAAATTTGAGTTTATCATAACCCTGTTTGGTAGTCATTTGAAGATTGAACGTTAGATTTAGTTCCCTCGTGTCCTAAGAGGAAGCTAATGTTTTGCATCTCTCTGGGTTGGTTTTGATTGGATTACAGGTTCATGTCCTCATGGATGAAGCCAAACTCAGAGAAGATGCCTTCAAGGCTCAGGTTCTGTCCTTTGAGAAAGAAAACGGCGCTTTAAAAGAGCAGAAGAAATCTGTGAGTCCTGCCGGCAGAGCTTTGAGTCTCACTCAAGCATCAGTATCCTCACGAATCTGATGATATTTCTGTTCTGACAGCTCCTCCGTGATGCTAAAGACTGGCAGGAGAAGCACAGGAAACTGAGCGAGGAGATCCGAGTTTACCACAAATCCCAGAAAGAGCTGGAAGACTCTCTGGTGCACAAGGAGAATGAGATCGACGTGAGTGAAACTTGATGCGTATTATAAAACAGTTGGTCCGGCGGAGCTTTATTGAAGTTTGATTACAAATTCTAGTGTGTTCTCTAATGCATGGTATCCCATGATTCTCTGGTATCCAGGTTTTGTCCAGGTGTATTGCAGAGCTCAACCGTCTGGGAGCCGGTGATCTTGGAGAACTACAGAAAGATGATGCTAAAATGTCTAATGGAGAAGATGCTGGTCAGTCTCTATTTAGAACTGTGTAGTTTTCGCTCTCCTTTTGAATCTTTTGTCATTTGCATTCTTATGGAGTGACTCATAACGCTTAGGGATGCTGATATATCGGCCACCATATCGGTATCGGCCGATAAATGCTAAATTTTTCGGTTATCGGTATTGGCCTGAAATGAAAATTTGGCCGATATCTTAAAGGCGATAAATAGTGCATTATTTCCTTCAGAAACACTTGACTTGAGATGACTTGTTTGCATTATTTATTCATTATTTTATTTATTTGTAAGACTTTTATTGATGAGACCTTTTTTATAATCAGGCTCTCAAAAACTATATAAAATTTTGGATATAGATTTATCGGCCAACATATCGGTTATAGGGTTTCAAATAAAAATAAAATATTGGTTATCGGTATCTGCCAACATTTTTATATCGGTGCATCTTTAATAACGCTTTATTTCTCTGAGTCTGCCGTCATCCACAGATGAAACGGGGGCAATACAGAGAGCCCTAAATTTAATTCATTAACTGAACATTGGTGCCTTATCAGGCGTGGAGATGGTTAAATGAAACGTTCCCCTCTGTTTTCTCTCAGAGAAGAAGATGGACAGCATGAGACTGCGAATCAAACAGATGATGGACGTCTCCAGGGTACATACGTCTGATTTAATTGTGAGGAGAATTCAACACTTTTCTTATTCCTAATGCAGTATATCTTCTGCAGATTAAAGCGACTCTCGGTGTCATTGAAGACGAGAGGAATCGCTACATGGAAAGTCTTCTCGCCGAGCAGAAAGCCAGACAGGAGCTGGAGGGTATGAAGACTGTGATTTGAACATCTTCCGATCAGCTTTTCACATCTGTGTCTAAATGCACTGTTTTCTTTTTTCATGCAGAGCAATATCAGAAGGTCATGCATGAACAGATGAATCTGAACAATGAGAAAAAGCATCTGGAGAACCAGTTCAAGACCCTGCAGCAGAGGCTGGAGATCACCACTGAACTCTACCAGCAGAAAGAGAACGCACTTCAGCAGTGAGAGCTCACACTGTGCAGAACATCATCATCTTAGCATGCACGGATCAATGCATTACTTCAGGGAGTCTTGCAATGCATATATTTTTTTATTTCCATATTTTGAGGTAAAATGTACTAAAACATGATGAATATCTCAAAATCGAAACTTTGTTTTCTATGCACTTCAGTGGAAGATAACTTGTGTGTGCATCAGCTGTGGAAGTGCAGATGGAAACTACAGCTGTTGTGTGATGTTGCATCCTAAATGATGCACAATACATTTATGCATCGAACACACACTTTCATCCAATGTGCAATGAAAGCAAGCAGTATTTGTAATATGCAATGCCAGGTTTATTAGACCCCTGTAACATTAGGAAGCAAACTAGAAAACAGAAGAAATAGATGACTGATCTGGCTCTTGACTTGATGTTTCGAAGCTCAAATGCAGCCTGTATTTCATGATGCCGGATTGCTAATATAAACTGATGCGTTGTGTGTAGGAAACTGACTCAGGAGGAGCTGGAGAGACACGAGAAGGAGTCGAAGCTGTCGGAGGTGGACAGTAAAGCCCTGCGCTCAGAGGAGGAGGTGAGAGTGCTCAAACAGAAGATCAAGGACATCGAGGAGGAGATGCAGCAGAACGAACGCTCTCTGAAGTCTGAGGTGAGGAACATTTACTGTACAGAGTCACTGTGTTCTCAGTCCGGCACATCGGTCTCAATCCTCCCTGTCTGCGCTTTCTTACAGGTGGCAATCCAGGAGAAGAAAGCCCATGAGAACTGGGTGAGTGATTACCACGCTGCATCTCCGTAACCAAAACTAGACGCTTTTTGTGTTCGAGCTGACTGACTGATAGCTTAGTTATTAATAATTCTTTCAGATCAAGCAGATGTTGGCTAATACTGATAGGTTCCCCAATGTTTTAATCATGCTTTATTTTCTGTAGTTAAAAGCCCGCACCTCTGAACGAACTCTGGTGGAGGAAAGAAGAGAGTCGGCCAACCTTCGTCAGAAGTGAGTCTTCATCAAATCATTCTGTTCCGTTGCAGTGTTCTCCATGTCAGTGCTGTTATTGTCTGATGTTTGTGCGCTTGTAAAGGCTTGTGGAGTACAGAGAAAAAATAGCAAATCTGGAGGAAAGTCTGTTCAAACTCAACTCTGGACCTCCGGATCGCCACATGCTTCCTCAGAGAAGAGGTGAGCAGTTTGTCCTCCACTTCACACTCAAGGAATCAAATGAAAAAAGATGGATAGAATTTTTTTTTAAACAATCAAGAGCTTACAATAAAAACTAAAATGAATAAAACAGAAATAGAAATTATTAATGCAAAAAAAAAAACAAACCAACACATTCAGTCTGACTGGATAACTGAAACTAAAAATAATTATTAATTACATTAAAATAGAAATATTAGATGAAAAACTATAACTGGAACAAGTACTAAAATAGCTGAACCTGAAATAAAACATAATTAAAGGTAAATAAAAAAAAAAAAAAAAAAAAAAAATATATAAATATATATATATATATATATATATATATATATATATATATATATATATATAAGAATGCATTTCCTATATAATGCAATATTGTTATTAAATTTAAATTTATGCATTTAGCAGATGCTTTTATCCAAAGCGACTTACAGTGCATTCAGGCTATCAATTTTTACATATCATGTGTTCCCGGGGAATCGAACCCACAACCTTGTGCTTGCTTGTTTGCTAACGCAACGCTCTACCAGTTGAGCTACAGGAACAATGTAAGTAAATGTAAGTAATTTCAAATAAAACGTAAAAGTGTCTAAATAGCAATTATAACAAAATATTTTTAAAGAACTGTCAATGACAAAACCACATTTAGTCTGACAGGCTATACAAATAATTTAAATAAAGTAATTATAAGTAATATAATTATTACATAATCTAATAGCTAGATAAACAAAACTCAACAGCAACAGCATTTTAATGAAATTGCTAAAAATAAAATGAAAGCTAAAAATAATAACTACTATAATATAGTATACAAATATTGAGATAATTTTTGGTATGTTATTCCAGAGATGATGCAAGCATTATTTTTCTCTTTCACTCAAGTAGAGAGATTTTACATGCTTCTAAGATGAAGAAAAATCCCTCCAGATAAAGAATAGTAAAGAAAGACTGTAGATACTTCTGAGCAGCAGTAGCCGAGGGGCGGAGCTTAGCGCAGGGTTGATTGGGTGTTGTTTCTGATTGTGCTGGTTTGATCTCAGCAGGTGATTCGTACGGGCCGTCTCCTGTGAGTGGGGGGGCTCCCTCCCCTCCTCTAATGATGGAGGGTCCCGGACGCCCCCCCTCTGCACCTGTGGGGCGACGGGGCGATCCGTTCGGTGAGTCGTCGTCGCCGCTGCGTCCTCCTCCTCCCCTCGACTTCAACTTTATTCTCCTCATTTTCATTTTTCCAGCTTTCCTGTTTCCTGTCATTTTCCCCTCCTCGGATCATTTCCCTATGTCTTTGTCATTGAAAGCGCTCCTGATGCGTTCGCTCCTGAGCTCCAGCATCAAATGTCCGTATAAAAGGATTTCTAACAGCTCCTAATCACTTGTGATCTGTTCCAGGTCCACGACCCCCGTCTGACCCTCACGGACGCTTCTCAGACCTCGGACACCCGCTGCCCTCCAGACCAGGTGATTATGATACCCCCTGTTTTAAAGATGGTATAGTACATTTTTAAAACTGTTTTCTTTTGAAATATATATTAAAATGTAATTTATTCCTGTGATCAAAGCTGTATTTTCCAGTCTTCAGTGTCACATGATCTTCAGAAATCATTCTGATATGCTGATTTGCTGCTTGAGAAACATTTCAGATTTTATCAATGTTGATATCAGTATTTTTGCGGGAACTGTGATCCATTTCATTTTTCAGGATTCTTTGATTAATAGAATGTTCAAAAGAACAGCATTTATTTTTAAATGGAATCTTTTGTAACATTCTAAAAGACTTTACTGTCACTTTTGATTTAAAGCATCCTTCCTGAAAAAACAAACCAAAAAAAAAATATATATATATATATATATATATATGTATATATATATATATATATATATATATATGTATATATATATGTATATATGTATATATATATGTATATGTGTGTGTATATATATATATATATATATATATATATATATATATATATATATATATATATATATATATATATATATATATATAATATATTTTAAGTTACCTTTCCAACAAAAATAATTACTAAAATAACTATAACTGAAATATACACAAGTCAGAGCTAAATGGAAAAATTATAATGAAAATAATGACGATTGTATTTAGACTAAAAATGGTGATTTGAAATATAGCTGAAATAAATATTTGATAAATCTTGAAAATATCTTAAATTTAAATATATAAATGGTGACTTCTATCTAAAATACTAAAATAAAGGTAAAAGAAAAATGTAACTTTTTGTGATTCTTTGATGAATAGAAAGTAAAAAAATAATAGATTAAAACTTAAATATTTGAATTGAATCCTTAATCTAATATTTTAAAGAGGAAAAAATATTGAAATATGAATTTAAATGTGCACTGTATCAGATATGGTTTGAATTGCACAGTTTAAGATCTACATTGTATCTGCATTCACAGATGTCCAAATGTCATTTATTGTGTGTGTGTTTCAGACATGTTTCCTCCGATGACTTCATCTCCCTGTGCACACGATGGACCGATGGTAAGGATCACAGCGCTCACGCTCCTCTCTCTTTCAGATTTAATGTACACTGTGTTCAGATGTGAGCGAGCAGATCTCCAGTAAACATCTGTAAGAAACAGTCATGCATATCCAGATGTTGTTCTCCATTAAACGGCGCTGGGTGTGTTTGCTTTAAAGCAGACGGCACCGGTCAGTGAGACGGCCGAGGCCTCCGAGCAGGTCTCGTCTGAGCCCATAGAGCCCGTGAGTACAGCGGCTGGGTGCTGGGATGGACGGGACGGGTTTGTGCACGGGTTTGGGTCCTCAGAGCCTAATTAAACACATCTTTCTGTTCACTTTCTAATCACTGTGTGGGTCTTGTGCTCAGAATGGGGCTGATGTTTAACAAAACTCATGCTGGTGAGTGAGTTACAGCATGCACAGGCCTGAAACATACTCTACACAAGTGCATGAATGCAAAATAGCAACGCAAGATTGATTTGTCGTGATTTCATGACAAAACTTTATCAGCATCTATGAGTAGTAATGTATGTCACTACAACAGTGACACAAGTGCATGTTACCCGTGTCAGATTTAATTGAGTGTAAAATTAAAATACATAAATAGGGCTGCTCAAATAATGTGGCTTCATCTCTGCATGTCCTGCAAGTTTACATTTAGTCATTTAGCAGACGCTTTTATCCAAAGCAACTTACAAACGAGGACACAAAATATACTACAGATCTAAACAAATTATTTTAATTAAATTTTAATTTTAAAAGTTTAACGTGCATTTGGTAATGCCACTTATGCTTTTACACTTTCATAATTTTAAAACTTTTTGTTGACAGAAATATTCTGCCGAAATGAAAGCCTGAGGCTTTGAAATGTCAATTTAAATTAATAATATTTATAATAATTAATATTTAAAAATGTAAATATTTTATTAATTATAAAAGCTTGAGAAGCCATTAATGATTTTAAGACATAAATATTATTGTAATTTGTTGTAACAGTTGTAATTTACAACAGTAATTTTTATTTTTATAATTTAGAGTTAGATTAGTAATCAACAATAATAATAATTATATTAATAATGAATGATTAGTAGAACTGATCATTAAAACTGCTATTAGTAGGATTATTATTATTACATTTGATTGGGTTCCTAAAACACCATTGGAACCATTAAACAACATCAGAGAAGCATGCACATGCATGTGAATGTTAAATTATTGGAATTTTAAATCAAATTATTGAAATAACTTTGATCTCATGGCGACTACAGGTATTTGAGTATTAAAATATATTGTGTTTAAAATGTTCGGGTAACCTGCGGGTCCCTGCACTTGTGTCTGCTGATGTTCTTGTATAAAGTGTGTTTCTGGTCTTGCAGTGGTCCACTGATGTCTGCTTGGGTCAGTTAACAGGAATCACCTCGGAGCTCTAAAGAGTATTTTCTTGTAAACTGTAGTTCTGCATTTCCTCCTCCAGCTCTCCAAGTCTCAGAATCAAGGATCCTTCCTCCCGTCTCCCATCCGGGATTCTCCAGTTCCACCGCCCAAGTCTTACGGACCCCCGGTCATGCCTCCTATGATGAGCCGACCACCCAATGGCCACCTGCCCATGATGCCCCCAGAGCCGCGCTTCAGACCGCCACCCATGGACTCGTACGGCCCTCCTCCTCCGATCGGGCCATTTGGACCTGTCCCACCACCATATGGTAGGAGATTCAACACTGCTCAAACTAGTGATGCACCAACCTGAACTTTTTATTACAGATTTTAATTAGCCAAATGTTTATTAATAAAGCAATAAGCCCCAAGAAGCTATGGTTTACAGGGAATTTATAACACTTGAAAAACGGTCATTCCATATTCATTTCACAGATTAAGACAGAGCAAATAAAGTGTAATGGTGTTTATTAAAAGCAGTATTCTTCCACCAAACAATGTAGTTCCTGAGAAACAGGTGTGGTTCCAACAAAGTGGTTGCCGAGCAACACACAGAAGTAAACAAAGTTTGTAGTGTAAGGCCTGGTTCACACGGGACGATTTAAAAATTGTCGGCCGATTTTCCAAATATGAGAGACCCCACACACAGCGATAAAAAAGCACGGGTCTAACAGTTTTGGTCGTTTCGTGTGTGGTGTGCAGCCACACGGCAATATCAACACATCACACACGAACCGATTTGAATCCCGAGCATTCCCAGGTCAGACGGGAAATCTCGCAAAATCCCTCGAGATCAAACGTGACTTCAGAGTAAACAATCATGGCGGACGAAAAGAATGCAGTGGCCATAGTTTGTGCTTTGTTTTTAACGGGGAAAAAAACATAAGAAAAACAAGAAAAGGCGATGGTCAAAGAGGTGGAGACAACGCGAGCATGGACTATACTTGCTACATCATGATATGGAGTTAAGTTGTTGTTTTAGCTCATAGAAATGTTGTTACGTACTACACTGATTAATAACCGTTGAAATAAACGTTCATATATTCGTTTCAATGTACTCTGGTGGACTGCAGTTGTGGATGTAGTTATGCCCATCGACTTTATTTGTATTTGTTATATTATATACGCCGGCTGTTTTGATTTTGTTTCCCGATACTATCACTGCCTTGTCACCTCGCTTTCTGATTGGCTACACGCCACAGTCCACAGGCTGCATGATTGTTTGTCCTCAGGGGACACCACACACGAGAAGAAATCGGGCCAAATAAATCCAACATGTTGGATATCCCCGATTTGAGATCGGAGCGGTCCCGACGTTCTTCCGAGCAGAGGAGATTAGTCTTAACACACCACACACGGCAGGAATATTTGATCAGATTATTTTACGATAATCGGAGCATCCTAAGATTGTCGGAAGGGGTGAATCGGGGCTAAAATCGGCCTAATTATCCTGCCGTGTGAACCAGCCTTAACTTTCAACAGCTTTGAACGCGGCTCAACCAATCAGAATCAAGTTCCGGAACTCTCTGTTTTATAATAATCCGTTTACTAATGAACACTCGAATAAACCGTTTTTAAATTTGCATATTAAAAGTTTAAATATCTGCTTTTTAATAATTATGTATAATGTTAAAATATGAACTTTTAAAAATGACAAATGAATAAATATATTTTAATATGTAATGTTATAATAAATAGTTTTTTTTAAGTATATGTAATATAGTGCACATTTAGAGTTTGTAACACTTTTCTATCATGTTGTTAGCATGTTGATGACGAAACAGAATTGCTGTTTCGGTTTAAATATTAAGGTTGCTGACATTTTGGTGCATCACTAGTCTTTATGCGGTTACGGCGATCTGTCACGCCACATTAAAGAGCATGAAAACTACATTTATTTGTTTAATTATATAGAAGTTAATCAAACGTCACAATGTCGTTCAGTGATTTTGGACATTCATTTTCAGTGCATCGCTAGACCTCACTTTTTGTGTTTTTCTTAACTAACCTGTTTTGCTTGATCAGGACGAGGCCCGCCGTTGGGACCGAGGGACATCCCGCCCGAATTCTTCGGCCCTCGGGGACTCCCCCCTCGCCCCTTCCCTCCCGGAGCCATGATCCCGTCTCCGTACGGTGGGCGTGGTTTCCCAGGACCCCCTCCGCTGATCCCTCAGAGCTCCAGAGACGGCGAGGGGAGCGCCACACCAGCCAACGAGCCGCCCACAGACGCATCCCATCAGCACTGCGAGCCGTGACCTGAGAACGTGCCGATTCGCCAGCTTGACTTTGTCACGTCCTGATTCTTAACCATCACAGTCTGGTTCGGGTGGAAGAAAACGCATAATTTAGTTTGAATAGCACATTTGAGATTGAAATAATGAGGGTTTTGATTTTATACACGAGCGAACCTTTCCTATGGAAATAGTTTGGTTTAATATGCATTATGATTTTTTTTCCGGTGGTTGTCATGTGGTTCAATTATAATCTCTACCACTCGACCCAGTGCTGATGCATTCTGGGATGTCAAACTGATACTTAGGCACGTCGTGAAGCCATTTCCTCATGCCTTCAATGTGAGAGGACTCTGAAGAGACTTTACATAATTTTTATGCCTTTTCACCATTTTTGACCGCCCATATTACCGCTTTTAGTCTGTTTCGCCAGCTCGCCTGTTTGTTTTATCGTTTGATTCCTTGTGCGTCTGCTCTCATGATTTCTTTTCCTAGCGGAAAGGCACATATGATGTCATATTGACAAAGTATTTCTACATTTCTTTCAGCTGCATATACAATAAAATATTCCTCCGAATCAGACACAATAGAAACCGGTGAACGTCGTGTGTTTGTGCCTCCGAGCTTTCGTCGTCGACGGGTGATTTAAATTTATTATTGGATGTTGCATCTGATGATGAGACACGAGCAGAATTAATTTGACAAACTCTGGGAATTGTGACCGTAAACATTCATGAAAACGAATTCATTCAATTCATGCATGAATGATTTTAAGTGTTGCACATTGGTCATCACAAATGATTCATTTGAACTGCAATAATTTATATATACAACTTAAATATAACTATTTCTTCCCAGAATGGTTTTACCCACAGAAAATCTGCTCGTGTTTCATGAACGAGGCCCATGAATTATGTACTTTGGGTTTCTGATGCAATGCTTTTGGAATCAAAATGGAAAAATACTCAATACTTAAAATCCATCAACCATTTTCTTTGGTCTTACTTTCTTGTCATATATTGTTTTGTCCGATGTTAGAGTAAATTATTTTAGGAAGTGTGTTGAGAGGATGTATCTTGTGCG
Organism: Carassius gibelio; assembly: GCF_023724105.1. Classification (NCBI taxonomy): domain Eukaryota; kingdom Metazoa; phylum Chordata; class Actinopteri; order Cypriniformes; family Cyprinidae; genus Carassius; species Carassius gibelio. The sequence continues at coordinate 2,050,747 of NC_068415.1, forward strand.
CAGAAAGAGTGTTTGCATCATGTGTTAATCCTGGAAAAGAAACCATTTTAAACAAGGTGGCATTGATTTCACAGAAATGAATGAGTTGAATAAAGCTGCTTTTTTTCCTGTAGTTTTTTCCTGTTTGTGTTTACTGGTGAATCCGGAGTCGTGTGACTCAATATATCAACAAGAACTCTCTGAGGAGTCGGCGATTGTGCTTCAGACCAATGAATTCAGGACATTTGCATTAAGTAATTAATCATGCCAACACTTGCCTCAGAGAGCATTTAGACAACACTTCTGCAGTGCTGAAAATCCTTTCTTAATTTGTTTTTTCATCAAAAATGACCTGCGTTTAAAAATGGCTTGTACATCCCTTATTATTATGCTGTATTATCACTAAATCTTGGATTCAGTTTTTTTAAACTTGTTTTATTTTGATTGGCAAAGATTTTGTATTACTTTTTGGAACTGACTGATCATAAGCCTTGCGGATCTGAACTTATGCACTGCAGTTTTTGAGTGAAAAAGCATTAAAATAACAGCAACTTCTAAGCAATACAACACAAGTTATAAAAATCATCAGTTTTTTGGTGTGAGTAATGATGTCCTGTGTGAGCAAAGTCAGCAAATTTTAGTTTGGCATTTACAAAATAGTGATCCTATGTATCTTAATCAGTGCTTTAAGTGGCCCAAAAGAGGTGCCGGTACTCTATTATAGCCAAATTATTTTTTTTTTTTTTTTTTTTTTTTGATGATTCCCCTCATCCCCTGAGGTAACAACAACTATATTGAAGGGCTTTTATATACAGCAGTCAACAGGCAACCTTAATAAAATTTAAATTTAATAATAAATCATTTTATTAGTTTGTGGATTTGCTTGAGCTAGAAAGAACTACTGAACATAAATAAAATGTGCAAAAGCATTCTTAGAAAGCGCTACTGCATTCAAACTTCCAAACTGACTCAAATGATTCGAGATCCAGCTTCGAACTCCCGAACTGACTCAAATGATTCGCGAACCCGCTCCGAACTCCCGAACTGATTCAAATGATTTGCGATCCCCAAACTGACTCAAATGATTCGCCAACACGATCCGAACTCCCAAACTGACTCAAATGAATAACGCTCCGATCTCCCGAACTGGTTCAAATAATTCGCGATCCCCAAACTGACTCAAATGATTCGCGAACCCGCTTTGAACTCCCGAACTGATTCAAATGATTCGCGATCCCCAAACTGACTCAAATGATTCGCGAACCCGCTTTGAACTCCCAAACTGACTCAAATGATTCGCGAACCCGCTTTGAACTCCCGAACTGATTCAAATGATTCGCGAACCCTATACGAACTCTCGAATTGATTCAAATGATCCGCGAAGCCGCTCCGAACTCCCGAATTGATTCAAATGATTTGCGATCCCCGAACTGACTCAATGATTCGCGAACCCGCTCCGAACTCCCGAACTGACTCAAATGATTCGCGATCCCGCTCCGAACTCCCAAACTGACTCAAATGATTCGCGAACCCGCTCCGAACTCCCGAACTGATTCAAATGATTTGCGATCCCCAAGCTGACTCAAATGATTCGCCAACACGATCCGAACTCCCAAACTGACTCAAATTATTCACGAACCCGCTACGAACTCCAGAACTGACTCAAATTATTCACAGTAAACGTTATCGTGTTTCCTCGAGGCTAATCTGATATTTCAGGCTGAAGTATGTTCATAAAATATTGATGAGTCAAGCAGCAATATCATTTATTAGAAATGAGACATTAGAAAAAGCTGTGTTATGATGCACACGCCATTAAACAAACTGATGAAGTCTTCACTGAAATGCAGTACTACTTTATTTAACCATTTAATTGATTCCGAGACTCTTAACATTGGCATAACCAAATTAAACAGTCCAATGTGGGGAAAAAGCATCTCTTTTAGGTTTATATAAGAAATATAAGAAAATATAAGAAAATAATAATCTGGAAAATTCCTGTGATAAAGCAGTAAAAGTTAGGCTAGTCTCCAAACAGAACCTAGCTCTCGTCAAACTTTTCTGAAATCCTTTGGTAAACTTGGTTCAAACTGTTTGAGAAACTAATCCTGAAGTAAGTATAATTTAATCGAACTAAACAGACTGAACTATTCATCAAACATCAAAGTGTGGATGGCGCTAATTACAAAGCCGTTATGCTAATGCTTCAGTTTCTCCTTTCACATATCAAGTTCATATTTACTTGCTTTTCTGATTCATACTCAATTAAACTTCTGAAATATCTATTAAAGAGTATTACAAGGTCATTGTGAAAGATTTTCAATGATGTTTCTAAGCCAAACACCATTATTTTAAAGTATGAACGTTTTGTAATGCTAAATTATTATTAGCCAGTTGATAAGCAGTTAACATACACAACTTAAAATCGTTTTAAAATGTTTTAATATATATATTTGAGATGTTTTTAGTGTTGTTCTTTTAGGTTTTCATGTACTTCATTTTAATAGCATTAGGAAGCAATGCATACTGGATAAAAGCAATAAACTTGTCTGTTAAACATTTATAAAGGAATAGTTCATTTAAAAGTTAATTTTCTGTCGATATTTACTCACCTCGTGTTATTCCAAATTTGTATGCTGTTTTTCCCCACAGTATATATGCATACAAAAAAAAGTTATATATTCAGATTCAATTGGCTTTAAGAATGAAATGGCCAATTAATTACATTACATATTGGCGATTTTCACTGAACAAGAGTTTAATATTAAGTCTACAAATGGGTTATGAAAATGTAAAACATAAAATAGATTATTTTTATGATGTTTAATGGTGCTTTATCTTTTTTTTTCTGATTACATTTCATGAAAAAGAGTAATTCTATCCAATAATAACAGCATACAGGTTTGGAAGATGATGGCGATTGGTTTCTTTAATGCAATCAAAATACGAAAACCAATGGAAAGTTGTGTTACATCCATCTGTTACCATCAGAAATCAACATCATTGACAATTCAGTTTTTTTCAATCGTTTCCATTTCTAACACTAATTTCTCTTTCAGATGAAGCACCGCAGAGAAATCAGGCTGTGTCCCAAACTTAGATATGAAGAAAAGCGTCCAATATTGCAAGGAATGTTAGAGGTTATCCATCAAACATATCCGAGAAATATAACCTCTGCTGTCCGTCAAGTGTTTGGCTGACGGATCTTGGTTTAGTCTTTGTGCAAAGTCTGGTTGAGGTGCAGGTAAAGAGGTTTCTTTGTCAGGAGGTTGAGTTTCTTCCTCTTGTAGTCAGTCGGTTTCTTGTACCTAAAATCAGATTTATGCATTGCATATTAATGATGTAACATAGCAGGATGCAACCGGCTTTGAAAAACTCGCCTGGTACTCACAGTTCTATAACAATGGGACCTGGTCTGATTTCATCCATTTCCATGAAAGCAAAACACTTTGTGCTAGTGAATCTTTTTTTGGGTTTGTAGTGTTTGAATTCGAAGAAAATAGCTGTGCCTGCAAAAGAGGCAAACGCAAAAATGATCAAGAACAATAATAATATACTGAAATAGTTTATACTTTGTCTCTTGAGTCCTTATGAAAGATGTAGTTGAGTTTGTTTCTTCATCAGGTTTGGAGAAATGTAGCATTGCGTCAGTGTCTCATCAATGGATGCTCTGCAGTGAATGGGTGCCGTCAGAATGAGAGTCCAAACAGCTGATAAAAACATCACAATAAACCACACCACAGCAGTTCATATCTAGTGAAGACAAAAGCTGAAACAAATCCAGCATTAAGCGATTTTTAAACCATTTCAAACTCTTGCTTTTGGTCAAAATATGAGTCCAGTGAAAAAGTTGACTTCACTGAATCAGGAGAGAAATCTGCACAGATCAAGCGCCGTTTACAAGCCAAAACAGTTAAAAATAAATACACAAAACAGGAGAAAAACAGGAAAATATCCAGATATTATGGATAGAGAATTGGTATTTTGGCTGGAAGCAAGAGTTTGAAGTTAAAACCTCTTAATGCTGGATTTGTTTCAGGTTTTGTCTTCACTAGATGTGAACTGGAGTGACGTGTGGATTATTGTGATGTTTTTATCAGCTGTTTGGACTCTCATTCTGACGGCACCCATTCACTGCAGAGCATCCGTTGATGAGCTACATTTCTCCAAATCTGATGAAGAAACAAACTCCTCTACATCCTGAATGGAGCAAATTGTCATTTTTGGGTGAGCTTTTCCTATAAGAGCAAAGTGAGACCTTTTGGTAGTTTTTCTAGATGTTTCTGGATTTCTACATCCACGCTAAAATGAATATACGTGTCCTCCTTGTGCGTGGCCACTGGCGTGTCCTGAACTGGGTTCAAGTCTATTCCGTTCAGATCTGGATCGTGAAAAAGGAAAGATAAAAATGTAAGAAAACAGTTAAGACGTGCTGTATCTGATGTGAGGATATCGAGCGCTGCGGAGCTCTACCTTTAACACTGACTGTAATGTACGGGTCAATGCACTGTCCTGCATCTTTCAGACCGATCTTCTCTATCGTCAGCGTGAGCAAAGTCATTCCTGGCTCCGAGGGTAATCGTGGCAACAGCGTACCTGTCAAAGACGTCAAACTATAAAAACTGGCACAAGTTCATCTACTGTTTACCTATATTAAATATAGCATGTGGCTCAGAGGTAGAGGACTGTGTTAGACGTGCATGAGGTCATGGGTTCAATTCCCAGAGAGAAAATAAACATATAGCCTGTATGCACTGTTAGTCGCTTTGGATAAAACCGTCTGTATCATTACAGAGCTTGGGTTTTATTGTTGAACTAAGACCATTAATAAAAATCAGTGCAAAAAATAATTTTGTCTCGTCTAAATATCTAAACTTACTTGAGTCAAGATACATTTACTTGAAGTAAGATATTAAGCCTTGTTTTCTGGAAGATCTATCAAAATATCTGCCAATGAGGTAAGAAACACAATTTAAAGGGAAAACAACTTCGTCTTGCAACATTGGCAGATATTTCTATTACATAAAAACTAAACAAAAAAAACTCAGTTTTGATAAAATTTTAGAAAAAAAAATAGTAATGATTAATTTTGCATCTCATATAGAATGTGTAGGGATTTGTAAACAAAAAACAAAGATGCTGAGTAAGAAAATAATTTTGCAGTGCATTACATTAATACTAACTGAAATAAATTGGTGTCAAATAAATATTTTAAATCAATTAATATTTAAATTCCGCTAATTGCCAAGGCTTTATTCAGTTTGAAGCTAACAAAGTGAAACGAAATGACCTAAAACATTAAACTACATGATCATATTTAAAAAGAAAATGAATAAAAATGACAAACAGAACTAAAATTAAAATACTAAAATTAAAATAGATAATCTAATTCAAAAGTACATTCGTGATACTTAAAGCTAGACCAATTTCTGAAGAAAATGTGAGTTTTATCTGCCTGATATATTTTTTTAATGGTTGTAAAATCTAATTTAAGGCTTTCGCTTAATGCTTACAAGTAGTGCTTAAATACTGAACGTCGTGCACTAGGAAGGGAGTCACCTGGAACCCTTGAAGGGAATGATGGAGTTGATCCTGCTCCAGTCCCAGCTTCCAGCTCCTCCTCCAGCTCGAGGTTCTCCTCCTCACCTGGCGCAAGAATCCTCCTAAAAACACCCAGAATCCATCATCCGTCAGAAACACATTGCAACAGCAAGGGATTTTACAAGAACTGAGTATAGACACTAGACAGTATCTTTAAAAACTTGAGATTTAATATTGTACAACCTAGCAACACTCTTTATAGCACAGAGTTAGAATTGGAATACTGGATCGACCAATCAGCATCCAGCATCCGTTCTATAAGTAAACATCAAAAGACTACCTCAAAGGCACTGGTTGGACATCAAAAGGGAAATCTTTGTTGTAGGTCAGAATGTTCTTAATAACTGTGGAGAAACGTAAGAGTAAGTGTTCATCTGGAAATATAAAAGTTATTCTTAAGATGACTTTATTAAAATCAGATGACAGTAGATAATTTAGAGGATGCATTTAAATTAATCTATCAAATAGGGTTAAAATCATTCATATCCACATATTAATGTACATACTGGGCTCCAGTTTTTTCAGGTCTTCTAACTTGAACTCCTCTTGAGATTGTGTGCACTGGCAAAGGATAGACACCAGAAGCACAAGATATCAGTTTCACAGGAACGTAAGAGCACTGATAATCATTATATTGAGAAAATATTGTTTACACTCTCTGAAGAAACTGAAGTATAATTGATCATTAAGACTCATCTCATAACCGCACTAACCTGTAAGGCTGCACTTCGCATTTCAAGGCATGTTGCAAGCTTTCCCAGGGTTTTCTGGGAAACACATCAATGAAACAATTGATTTTGTGTGAGATATCAGAAACAGACAGTAGAAGTCCACAGCAAAAAAAAAGAACCAATGTCTTAATAATAAATATAATTGAAAATATCCGAACATCAGTTCCCGATTTGGAATTGCATTTGCTGTCATGCTAAGCATGGAAAAGTGATTGACAGCTGTCAGTCATCATCACGGTGAACATGCTCACCTTCTGTTCCTCGGTGAATTCATGCGAGTTTGATGACTGCACTTCTTTCTGAAGTTGCCTTGCCAGTCTAAAATAAATAAATAAATAAAACATCACAAGAACTGATTACTAATGACATAATGTCTAATGATAAATTTGTTTATAGACACATATGGCTATGAGAAGAAATGCACTGTAAGATAATAAATAATAAAAGTGCTTTTCTTTACGCACAGTTATTGACACCGTGCTCCAGAAGAATAAATGCACATTAAATCCATGAATAAAATGCACAAGTGGAGTGTCTGTTGTGATTGACCTGAATGGCACGAGCTCAGACTGAAGCTCCACCCAGTGTTGGAGGGTGTGGCGCGCGCGACATAATGCAAACAGGCTGTTGAACACTCAACACTTATTTATTTACTCACCGCATCACATGCACATCAAAATCGAGCAACGGAAGAACACGCAAAATAACGGGAAATAAATTGCAACGTTGTGTTAATGCAATGCATCGCTTGTCATGTAACTTATATTTGTAGAAAAAAACTCACTTGTTGTAACCAACTCTCATCCAGAGATCGACAAATATATATATTATTTTGTTTAAAAATGCGCAACTTACATTTGATATTCATCGATGGCTTCCACCAGCTGCCCCCACGAATCAAAATCCGTGCCCTTTTTAAAACTCGCGTGCCATTTCTGGACGGTTTTGGTGACATCTGACATCTTCTCGGGTTAAAGTTGCGCGACAGCTCGGGGCTCTGACATCGCTGGGGAAGTTTTATCTCCAGCGCCGCTTTGTTGTGCACCGCCGGGGAAACGCAGTGGGCTCCGGATGCTCCGGTGGCATCGCCACGCACCGACACAGGCCTGACGCGAGTGCAACCGGACTACATGCGACTGCGCCGGAAGACTTTCAAAATAAAAGTCCGACGTTCAAAATAATTACGTGAAATGGATTTTTTTTTTTTTGCAACAACATTACAACCAATCAAGGTAAATAAACACATTTCAGAAAATATCCACATTTATTCAGCCTTTGTTGAGCAAAACCAAAAAATATAACAACAACCACAAAAATGTATAATAATAAGAAGAAGATGAAAAGAAAACAAAAACTACATAAATAAGAAAAAAAATACTACAAAGTGGGCTTTTAAATTATAAATTATACAATTCCAACTGAGAAGTCAACTTAAGGGCTTTTTTATTCTTAACAAATTTTAAGGCGTTATATAAGAGTTTTAGCTTATTACACCAATGGATAAAGTTGGGTTTAGATTTAAACCATCTGCATTTGTGAATAAAAAACATATCAGAGGATTGAGAGAAAATTCAAAATCTTTGTTTTTCGTGAAAAACACCAAACCTGACTGCCTTCACATGGTGCGAATGGTGGGAATTCAACATCTTTTGAACTTAACCAAGTTTTGCATCTCTCTCCAAAAGAAGTGAACTGAACCACACCAAAAAAGTACCTGCTCTGAAGATGCAATACTTGTTTCACAAAAACACAATTAATTGCATCAAAATTGTATTCGTTGGTAGGGTAAATCTCATTTCTAATCTTGAAGCACACCTCTTTAGCTTTTGGAGGGAGGGGGTAAGACAAATCTTTTTTTCAATTTTTTTTAACTTCAATCATATCAAAATCTTTAAGCACATATTCTCGTCTAATTGGGTTTGGATAGAAAATCCGTGAAATTAACTTTCTATTAACTCTATTAGAGCATTTTTAAATTTTACATGCATATATAAAAATGTATTTACTTTATTTAGTTGATCTTGAAACTATCCACAGCTCTTTTAATCTTAAAGCAATCAAAACTGTATTACTGGATTACATCCAATGCTTTAACAAAACATAAATGTGAAGCTTTTTGTATGTTAAATATATATTAAATGAAGTAAAATATTTTGTTTCAGTTAGTTGCCAATGCAGTGTTTCTCATTGTTATTTATTTTGAAATAGAAGATATAAAACTAAAACATACAACTATGTGGACATATTTAAAAAGAAAAACTACGACAAAACCCCCAACCAGTGGGCCGGTACGCAGTACCGCCACTTCCAAAATATAACTCTTGAGCGTACCACCACCTCTCTGTGCGCCCAGAACGTTCTTTTAGCATACAGGTACGTTCATTTGGACATCTGTTTTAATAGAGGTTTTAATCCTTTGCCTTCACTGCTGCTTTTCAGAGCGCCGGGCGCCCTTCACAATGCACGCTTCCTAATTCTTCCTAGTTCGGAGTATGGAGCGTGAATCATTTGAGTCAGTTCGAGAAATCGGAGCGGGTTCGCGAATCATTTGAGTCAGTGTGGGAGTTCGGAGCGGGTTCGCGAATCATTTGAGACAGTTTGGGGATCGCAAATCATTTGAATAAGTTCGGGAGTTCGGAGCTGCTTCGCGGATCATTTGAATCAATTCGAGAGTTCGTAGTAGAGGTCTTCACGGGTCCAAAAATTCGTGCCCGAACCCGACAGAGACCCGTAATGTACTACACCGAACCGACCCAGACCCGTCTAATATTTCAAAAGCTGGACCCGGACCCGTGTAGATCCGAGAAATGTCTACCCATACCCGACCCGGACCCATATATTATTTGAAATCTGGACCCGAACCCGCCGGGAAGACACAGACCCGACTGGACCCAACGTTCACATATTCCACCTTAAATTGCTATTACAAGTAAATAAACCTGTTGCGAAGAATACAGCTTTTTGTCTTACCTAATTTAAAGAGCCGTAGTCTCTCTTCCTTGTACCCGACTGCTTGTGATGCATTACAATCCTCCGTCAAGAAAGTTATTCATGTTATTCCTCTCGTTATTCCAAGTCCAAGCTGAATCCACTCATTATTTCAGCTTCAGAAGTCCACTTGATGTCACGGTGACGGATGACAAATGCTACTGTGCACATGTACATTCTGACTCGAGTTAATTCGCATAATAACTTACACTGTTTGCCCTTTGAACTATAATAACGATCGCTCGTGCAATGCCATGGCCGCTGACGTTATTTATTTACTATCATCTGATCTCTGTCTGTGCTCTCTGCTCTGCATCGAGTCTGAATCTGAACCACTAAAACTTTAAGATTAAACGGTTCATTTATAATATTATAAAAATGGGAGAAAATGTAAAACGCGGTTTGGCAGTCCAAGTGTCCCTCACTGCTTGCCATAGAAACATGACTGCACATGTGTGCTAGCTGTATCAACCTAAAATGCTTCAACGCAATTTGAGCGTAATAGAAAACATTCATGTGACAGTTCACCTCAGATTGTGTTGCTGATTTGAAATATATTAAATATGAGTGTCAAGTCTGCAAGCATTAATACCGTGCGTGCACTTGTATATTAACTATGCGAGCAAGAGAGAGAGAGAGAGAGAGAGATCACTGTTTTTGGCTCACTCTTTTCTTTTCCTAATTTTACAAGTTGCAAGTTACAAAAAACACAAGCAGTCTTTGATCACGGCCGGATGTTCTTCGAGTCAGATGACTCCGATCGGCGATCGCACGGGTATTACACACAATGTTAAACAGACCCGGGACCCGAGGTAATAGATTCGGACCCGACCCGGACCCAGCTGATGATTTAAAATATAGACCCGAACCCGTACGGGTCCCTGGTCGGGTCGGGGGTCGACGGGTCTCGGGTGCACTGTGAAGACCTCTAGTTCGTAGCGGCTTCGCGGATCATTTGAATCAATTCGAGAGTTCGTATAGGGTTCCGAATCATTTGAATCAGTTCGGGAGTTCGTAGCGGCTTCGCGGATCATTTGAATCAATTCGAGAGTTCGTATAGGGTTCGCGAATCATTTGAGTCAGTGTGGGAGTTCGGAGCGGGTTCGCGAATCATTCGAGTCAGTTTGGGGATCGCAAATCATCTGAATCAGTTCGGGAGTTCGTAGCGGCTTCGCGGCTCATTTGAATCAATTCGAGAGTTCGTATAGGGTTCGCGAATCATTTGAATCAGTTCGGGAGTTCGGAGCGGGTTCGCGAATCATTTGAGTCAGTTCGGGGATCAAATGAAAAGCTATTTTTTTATTTTTCTTTAAAATTAGTAATTTTGCCATAATGGAACTCTTATGTAAGATAACTGCATTTTTTAATTGGTGTTTTTTTTTCTTTTTCTTTTTTTAATGTGGCCGTCTTCCAAAGACTTTAGATATTATTGAAAGGGCCTTTGGTTTTTTCTTTCTCTCACCAAGTCATTCTGACTTATAGAACAAATTTCTGTGTGTAAAATGTGTATCCGTTTTCTTTAAACTGTCTGGAGCTGATTCCTATTCTATTGCATATTAAAATCAGAAACTAAAATTATAATGTACAGCCACAACCAGTAATAAAACGCAACCAAAACACGCATCATAAATAATTAAGTAAGCGGGCGTTTAAACCAGTGGGCGTGTGCATGACGTCACCGCCCGAAATACGTCAACGTCATACAGGAAGAGCGTTCATTGTTTTGGCGTTTCCTGATCTCCAGTCTCTCCGAATAAAACATCAAACATCTGACAGTCGACACATTTCTGGTATAGATTGTATATTCTGATTTATTTAAAACAAGCGTTATGAGTTATGTTTGTTGTGAGATTTTAGCGTGTTACTGCTGATGAATAACGAGTTTCTGACTCTCTCAGGTTTTAATCATATTTTGTGAACGACATTAAGATCACAGATCAGTCTGTTTTCCTCTATAGACGATAAAACATCAACCTTTGGTAGTTAGGTTTAGCTAATGTATATATGTTTTTACTCATTGATAAAAAAGGCTGAGCTGTTAGAAATAGACCTGCCTTATCAAATGATTCCCTCATCATTCTTTGGATCTGATCTTTTATAAATATTTTTTCTTAATAGCAAAACAGATGTGCAATGTTCTCAGTCGCTTATAACTTGTATATAAAATCATATGATGTTTAGTAAGCTGGATGTGTTTCTGTTTCTCAAGAGGATCTCAGATGGTCAGGATCCAGATTTTATTCTTGATATATGATGGCGATCACACAACAGCAAATACAATGTCCTTAAGATCAAATATTGAAATGCACTGTAATTGATAACAGGCTCTTTCTTCTGGTTCAGGTGTCCTCTCATCATGACTCACTGGTTCCATCGAAACCCTTTGAAAGCCACGGCACCTGTGTCCTTTAACCTGTATGGTGTGGCATCCAGCCCCGCTGCTAATAAGATCTGCAAGTGAGGATATAGTGCTCTTATATACTCCTCTTTCCTGCCTGGGGTTTCTAAATTGTCTAAAATGTCCAAAGTTTGGCTTTATTTTTCTATTGTTTTCATATTTGCGGATGGTAATGACTGAAAAGTAGTTCGACCAATTATGTGCAGGGATTGTGTATAATGACCAATTAAGGCGGGATCTACAGTACAATGCAGATACGTGTACACATAATCATAGCAGGGTAGATTACTGTTACTGATTGCAAATTACATGACAGAAATATACGCTAATGCATTACACATTCTAGGTAATTCAATCAGAGTACTTTTTAATGCAACTTCAATGAAAAATGCTTACCATATTGATTTAAATAGGATAATATTGTACCATACTGATAATTTTCGTAATCCGATTGCAGTTTCTACCCAGCTCTGCATCTAATGTATATTGAGGACTGTAGGCAAACAAAGCCAAAACACGGATATTTTAGGCAATTTGTAAGTCCCATCTGGGAGAACGAGGACGCATGGTCACCCTACTGTATGTGCATGGTCATTTTTCTGATATAAATGTTAAATCTGTGGCTCAGTGACTTGAGAACGACGCGTGCCCGACTGCTGGATGCGTTCACAGACGCCACGTGCACCCCAGAGATCATGAAGAAATCCAGCGATGAATATTTTGCTCTTTTACAGGGTTTGTGCACTGTTATTTTTCATCTCTGATCAGACATGTCCTGTGTTGCTCAGGCTGTTTTTATTCATTTGCATTTATTCTGCTCGGATGCATGTGTTTTGTTATTGTTGTTTGTTCTAGGATTCATTTTGCCGCTGGATGGAACCACACAGGAGAACAAGCTCCGGTTCATCCAGAACTTCAAATGGACTGACACTTTACAGGGAAATATTGCAAGGTAACCCAGAAAGAGCAGAACTATCACCTAAAGTGGGTTTTGTGGTATAGCACAAGTGGTTTTCAACTGGTTTCCTTTTTTGTTTTGCAAAAATTAGTAATACGGGAAGCCTCCTCAAATGGATATTAAAAGTATTTTAATGCATTGTTTATGCCTTGTAATGCACGTCATAAACACAGTTTCAAATATAATATGTTAATAATTTAATGCATTTTAACTGGTTGCAATTAATGAAAAATTATGATGCATCACAATGTACATTCTGAATTCCTTAGTAATGCGTTATACATCAAGGTTTCTTGTAAATCTTAGCTGCGAAAAAAAACATGCATTATTTATCATATTTAAAAAGCGAATAATTAATTGCACAAAATGCATCGTGTTCTGAACAATCTGTATTTATCCTACTTCAAATGCATGTGTGTTTTTTGTAAATCTTGTTTAGTTTAGTTGATTTTTCTTGAATGCATCTTATGCTACATGTCCATGTTGACATTGATCTGATTTGATGAGGTTTTATGAAAGTGACAGTGGATTTGAACTTGAACAGCAAGGTTTGATCTGTGTTTTGCAGTGCCCAACAGGATGCTATTTTTGAGCTGGTGTCTATGGCCTTTAATGTGGCCATCTGGTACACCAAGTTTGCCTCACGACTGGCCGGAAAGGAGAAGTAAGTTACACGTGTCAGTTCTCAGGGGAATGAATGATTGGTTGGACAGTGACAGGAATCTGTGATTTAAAAATGGAAAACGGAACTGATGAAACAACTAATTTTAATGTATAAATTCTATAACAGTATTTAAATAATACTAAAATAATAGTATTTCATAAGCATAGTATTTGAAAAGTCTTTCATATCACTCTAATAATAAAATCACTAACATTTCAAAATGAATATAATTGTTATTAATTTATTGGGTAAGTAGGCATGTAATAAATGAGCTGTGAGATGTATATTGTTTACCGTCGACTGGTCATAGTCTCAAATTAAATTGACTGTGCATTATTATCCCAGTGTGTAATGTATTACATGTAGAAGTGCAATAAATAATATGTGACCCTGGATCACAAAACCAGTCTTAAGTGTCAGATTTTCTAAATTGAGATTTATGCATCATCTGAAAGCTGAATAAATCATCTCTCCATTGATGTGTGGTTTGTTCGGAGATTCAACTATTTGAAAATCTGGAATCTGAGGGAGCAAAAAAATCTAAATATTGAGAAAATCATCTTTAGAGTTGTTCCAATGAATTCTTAGCAATGCATATTACTAATCAAACATTACGTTTTGATATATTTACAGTAGGAAATATACAAAATATCTTCATGGAACATGATCTTTACTTAATATTCTAATGATTTTAGTCATAAAAGAAAAATTGATAATTTTGACTCATACAATGTATTGTTGGCTATTGCTACAAATATCGACTCAAGACTGGTTTTGTGCAACAGGGTCACATATCAGAAAGGTTTATTTTAGGGTATATATTTCTATATTTCTGCTTTTGTTTTAAATTGTAGCATCACAGAAGATGAAGCCAAAGATGTTCACAAGAGTTTGAGAATCGCTGCTGGAATTTTTAAAACCCTTAAGGTAAAATGTGCTCATGCTGTGGAAAATGAAGGGAAAAGCCATTAGAGTGCATGCATCACCAGATAGAGGGCCTAGAAGGCCTTAAACGCTGTAAATCATGACTGTTTTGATCATGTGGTGTGTTTCCTGTCAGGAGACTCATATTCCTCGACTCATCACTCCTGCAGAGAAGGGTCGCGACTTGGAGACCAGAGTCATTGACACCTACATCGTACAGGTTCAGGCGGAGGCTCAGGAGGGTAAAACACACTGCTGAACGGTCATGATGTGTGTGTGTGTGTGTGTGTGTGGGTTCATATGTCTCTGTTTTCAGTCACCATTGCCCGAGCCATCGAGCTGAAGCACAACGCCTCCCTCATCGCAGCGCTGTCCTTCGAGACCGCAAACTTCTACCAGAAGGCCGGTGAGTTTAGAGACACGCTCTGATGTTGTGAATTAAACCTTTAAGTTATTCAAATAATGGATATGTTTGTGTGTGTAGATATACTTGTATTCAGCAAGGATGCATTAAACTGATATAAAGCCATTTAGAATGTAACAAATTATTTCTAATGCTGTTCTCATCTGCGAATCCTGTAAAAAATACAATGCATCACAGTTTGCACAAAAAATATGAACCAAAACTAATGTTTCCAACATTGATGATAATCAGAAATGTTCTTAAATCCGCTTATTAGAATGATTTATTACAAGTTCTTGGTAGCTAATGCCTTAATTAATGACACCTAGTAATCGAAGAGATTTTTATATATATATATATATATATATATATATATATGACATATTTATGTAATATGTAACATTTATATAACATGTATATGTGAAGGGCCTGAATGGACCTCAGGAAATTAATCAATGGACATTAATATTGAATTAAAAGAATCGTATACTGTGGACGAGACACGTCAGACATTGAAATAGTTGTTAATATGAAGTTTAGTCATAAGTATCCGAGTGCTATATAATAAAATATATCTGCCCAGATCACACTCTGAACACTTTGGATCCAGAATGCAGCAGTAAATGGAAGAAATACCTGCAGCTGAAGCAGCACTTCTACATGGCGTATGTGAGTCAGCTCCAAAGATTTGGGATTAAATGACTGATGTAACTACCGTATTTTTCGGACTATAAGTCGCAGCAGTCCAAAAATATGTAATGATGAGGAAAAAAACATAAATTGCACTGGAATATAAGTCGCATTTATTTAGACCCAAGAACCAAGAGTTCACATTAGCGCCCTCTGGCGGCTGGAGACGGTAATGATTTCTCTCGGTTCATGTCAAATTAATTTTGATAAATAAGTCGCACTTGACTATAAGTCGCAGGACCAACCAAACTATGAAAAAAAGTGTGACTTATAGTCCAGAAAATACGGTAGAATGAAATCATTTAAAATCACTCTTTCTTTTCCGTTGAGCAATGGCAGACGAGTAGAGTGTTCGGAGACGATCACTAATCTTGATATTTGGTCACATTAATGCAATATGTATGAGATATTTGTGTTATTTCCAGGCACACTGCTATCATGGACAGACTCTTCTCGCGGCTGATAAATGCGGAGAGGCCATCAGATCCCTGCAGGAGGCAGAGAAGTGTACGCTAATGATGAATCCCTTAACAAATGATCAGCTGTTGGGGATTTTGGTGGAACATATATATTATATT
The DNA here is from genome assembly GCF_023724105.1 of Carassius gibelio. Lineage (NCBI taxonomy): Eukaryota > Metazoa > Chordata > Actinopteri > Cypriniformes > Cyprinidae > Carassius > Carassius gibelio. Next base: position 2,066,661 of record NC_068415.1, read on the forward strand.
CTGAGGAAGGGCTGCTATGTACATGACAAAAGATTAAAGACACTGATATCAAAGAAAGAAAAGTGTAATGGTTCAAATATACACACTTCACTCCGTAATTGCAAGGAAATCTCACAATTACAAAGAATCCAAAAACAGTATTTTTGTAGTAGAGTGATGCAGTGATGGTTTTCAGTCTGGGATTATTTGAGAGTTTTCTGGGTGAAATCCTTTGTCTGAATCTGTGTCTCAGTTTATTCCCGCGCTGAAGCCTTGTGTAAAGAGTACCGTCAGATGAAGGGTCCGGGCAGCACGGTCAGACCCTCGGAGCAGCTCTTCTTTAAGAAGCTGGGCGCGTTGATCAAGAACACCCTGGAGAAGTGCCAGAGAGAGAACAGCTTCATGTGAGTCCAGCATGGTTTCCAGTAAAGCTGTGTGTTAACCGCTCTGTTTGATGGGTTTATTTGTGTGTTAGTTACTTTCAAAAGGTTCCTGCAGAAGCTCCGGCGCTGGAACTGAAGGCTAGTTATGGTTTGGCTGAACCGACTCCATTCGAGCTCCCGCCTCTCAGCGCTCAGTGCACACCTGAAGTCTACGCGACCTTTGACCTGACCAGAGGACCCAAAGACGACAAGGTGATGAGGAAAGCTTTCCTGTCCCACAAAAAACATCAAGGCTGCATTTATCTGATCAAAAATACAGTAAAATTTCTGAAATATTTTTACAATTTAAAACATCTGTTTTCTGTGTGAATCTGTGTTAAACTGTAATTTATTTCTGTGATGCTCCGCTGTATTTTCAGCATAATTCCTCCAGTCTTCAGTGTCACATGATCTTCAGAAATCATGATAATATACTGATTTATTATTAGTGTTGGAAACCGATTTATTTTGGAACCTGTGATACTTTTTTTCAAGATTCTTTGAATAAGAAATGTTTAAATAAAGAGCATTTATTTAAATTAGAAATGTTTTCTAACAATACACACTAAGGACGTGTTAAATAGATAAGAAGCGATAGCAAAGATCTATATTATTAGAATAATTTTTATTTTAAATAAATGCTGTACTTTTTAACTTTTATTCATCAAAGAATCCTGAAAAAAGTATTGCAGATTCCAAAAAATATATATTTGTCAGCACAACTGTTGATAATTCTAATAATAAATCAGTATATTATTCTGATTTCTGAAGATCATGTGACACTGAAGACTGGAGGATGATGATGGAAATTCAGCTTTGCTTCACAGAAATAAATTATATTTTAAAGGATATTAAAATAGAAACCATTGTTTTAAATGCTAATAATATTTTTCAAGATTACTGTATTTTTCAGTATTTTTAATCAAATAAATGCAGCCTTGATGAGCAGAAGAGACTTCTTTAACAAACATTACACTGATCCCAAACTTTTGGACACTTATTTTGAGATCCATCTTTTCCGACTGAGAGACTGTTACAAAAACTGTTACAAAAGGTAACATTAAATAAATGATTGTTTCCCTCCTCCAGGTAAAAGCGAAGCATGAGGAGGAGATAAAGCCTCTGAAGGAGCCGGATCTGAAGCCGCAGAAGGACACGGGATGCGTGGTCTCCTAACAGCTGAAGCAGCTTAATCATATCACCGTTTGATTGCACAGAATATAGAAGATTCTAGTGAGATTTGTAAGGTGTATTGGGTCCACTGATTTTAAAAAAATAAAATCAACTCGATTAAAATAGCCAATGATTAATGCAAATATTAAACAGCATTTAAATTAGGTGCATTTCTAAAATCAAAAAAAAGATTTCACCCTGACATCGAAAACTGTTACGATTTATTGCATTATAAAATTATTTTCATGACAATTAAAGCACATTTTCAAAACATTCTCATTACTGCAATGCCAAAGAAAATTCTATTGAAAAAAAAATAGAATAGAATTTTCTTTGGCATTGCAGTAATGAGAATCTGGGGTTTAGATGTGCTTAATTGTCATGGATAAAATATGCATAATATAATGATCATATAATGTAATGCAATTAATAGTTGTGTGAAATTTAGCTTCATGCTAAATATATTTTCTGGATATTTGTGATTTTCTAAACAAAAGCAGCTGCTATACAACAAAACGGTACATTATTTTAAGATTAGAGATTATGATTTATCACTTATCATTTGTTTTAGTTGGGCTTTGGTATGAAAAGAACAGAGTGATACTCCGTTATATTTGAGTTATATATATCCTCATCAACATCAACTTTTACTGGATTTATTTTCCACACGAGTATAAATGTACTTAATGCAATTATGAAACAATGATTTTGCTTCTGATTTAAAACCTGTCCAGATAATCCAAACATGATATTTTCGCTGGTTTGATTTGAAAGGTTTTTTATTGTTCTGACATTCGTCTGAATATGTTCAAGCATGTTTGTGTTAATAAATGTAACACTGGTTGTAAAAACTTCAACAAAACTATATGCACTTTTACAGAAATAATCAAGAAATGTTTTGGCCCCTACTTTAATTCATCCTGAGAACGAAGAGTTTGTATTCTTATCAAGGGTGAACGATTGTCAGATATTTTGCTGTATATTTATTTAACACAAGAGAACAAGGCTTTCTCTGGCATTGTACGATGACACTCCACGATCACTTTCAGTTTTTTAATGATTCGTTTTGCCTTCTATGCTGTTGTATGGATATGTATTCATCATCATGTATACTTACAGACCTGTAACTCAAAATCATGCATTTAATGGTTTGTTCCACATTAAAATGTGCATCAGATATTTGTTTGTTTTCATATCATGTGGTTTTACAATACTGGCAGTACAAGTATATCAAGATATATACGTCAGCAAATATGTAGTTGATGTGTCCTGGACCGACTTGAGATAACATCCGTGTGCATGACACTTCCTCCTGTGATGGTGAAGGAAACTGCTCATTATTTGAGGATTTCTGTGGAGACGTTCAGAGGAGCACCTCACAGCATGCACACAGACGTAAGTGTTTTATTAACATTAGATCAGCTGTCTGTATCTCTTTTGTCATTCTGCATTTTGTGCTTTTAACCAAGCCTTTATTTAATGCATGCACAGACTTATTGCAGCACGTGCCTTTGGTAAATACATCCATCCAGTCTGATAATACAGAGAATACAACAGCCCAGCTTTTCTGTTCTAGTGCTAATAAACTGAATGCTATCATACTTTTAAACTGAATAAAATACATTTTCTAAGTAAAAAGATTCATGCTGATTCTAAGCAACTTATATAAATGCATTTTGAAAATGTTTACTTAAAATCAAATAAATGCAACTTTTTTTTTTTTTTTTGAGTGCAGAAATCTTAACTCTTTGACTGACAAATATCACATTAGGATTCTTATTTTATGTTAGATAACTATTTTTTATGTGGAATTTAAATGCATACGTCTTCAATTTAGGAATAAATATTTTTGGAGCATGCTAAACGATGATTAAATGCTCTTGTGATGCATATGTTTTCACATATCTGAAAATGAAAGTTGAAAATAAAACAAATGTAGCTTCATGTGTCAGCAGAAAAGTGTAGTTTTGATCGTAATGACTGATGTCCAGGAGGCGCTGAGAGACGTCAGTCCCCGAGAGGTGAAGGTGATTCATTTCTCTAGTGGAGAGACTCTGACAGAGGAGGAGGACAGCGAGGAAGAGGAGGCACAGCATCAGCTTCATCAAGCGCCCAGTGTTTCTGACCCGGTCAGTGTCCACGATCCACTCAGTATTAGAATCATATCAATCGGGTATGAAAACAACCAAAGCTTTTTTATATTTCATTTTTTAGGGAACCTGGACATGGAAGGATTATTCTCGGTTTTGGGGAACACTGATTTTGAGGAAATCCTTACTGCGTAAGAAAAACACGTATGGTCTATATGTGTCACAAAACCTGTCTTAAGTCTCTATTTTGTAGCAATAGACAACAGTACATTGCATGGGTAAACATTATAGATTTTTATTTTATACCAAAAAAAAAATTTAAAATATAATATATAAATATTTTATACATCTCACCCTAAATATATCAAAACTTAATTTTTGATCAGTAATATGCATTGCTTAAAACTTCATCTGGACGATTTTAAAGATGCTTTTCTCAATATTTAGAGTTTTTTGCTCCCTCAGATTCCAGATTTTCAAATATTGTTCTATTCTAACAAACCATACATCAAAGGAAAGTTGACTTATTCAGCTTTTAGATGACGTCTCAAAAATTGACCCTCATGGTCTTGGGTCACAGATTTTGATTGTGTGATTTTAATATGACATTAATGAAAGGATATTGTTGTTGCGGTTTCTTTCATATTAATGGTCTTTCAACGACTAAACAAACTTTCATGTCAGAGTTCAATATACATTTACATGCACACAAATATTCCTTTAATAAGAATTGACGACTGATTAACTGTTTCATGGAAACGCAACAAACAATCCCATTTAGCTTGATTCGAATTAAATGATAGTGTGGACCTAAAATAATCAGTTTAACAAGAAAAAATTAAGCATGTAAACGCTTTAATCCGACTCGAAAATATGTTTAATATTTGGAAAAAAAAAAGCACTGCTCTATATATACTATATATATATATACAAATTCTGAGCTTCATAGCTTACTTGTATAAGTATGATAATACAGAAATGCTAATGTACAACAGTGTGTTAAACTCTGCATTTACATTAGAAATATTGTATTTATTCATATAACTCACTGTGACTTAATTTCTCTGTAGTTTGTGATTTTCTTGGAGAGAAAATGGCTGGTTTGCTGGGTCTGAATACTGCCAAATATCAGTACGCTGTTGACCAGTATCAAAGACAACATAAGGTATAATTTCCTAAAACTTTCAGCAATACTCTTATCAAAGTTAGAATTAAAGCTTTTTTTTAATTTCTCCAAAACCAAAACACAAATCTGAAGAGCTAATAATGAAGTCTCAAAGAGCTTTTAATTTGAAGACACAAGAGGCCTGTCCTAGAAAATAGAAATAGTTCATGTGAAATGTCAGGATTGTTAAATGGTTTATAAATGGTTAACTGTGTAACTGTGAGTGTTTTGTTTGTGCAGAATGAAACAGAAGGAGAAGTTTTATCCGCAAGCACCGGTGTGAATGATGAAGAGATAATTAACCTGTCAAAAATAGCAAGCAAAAACACACAGTATGGAGCTACAAATGTGCAGGAGCTGGAAGAAACACTACGATATAAAGGGGAGCAGAATGAAGGATACAACTCTTATGAATAATGGATTGTGATTTTTTAAATTTTTTATTTTATTTACTTGTTTAATTTATAAATGTCACACTAAGCATTGAAGGTATTTCTGATACACAAATAAAAAACTTTGGTTCTTCCATGTCCAGAATTGTCATTGTTAGTTAATCTTTTAGATTTAAAGTTAAGCAGCCCTTATTCAAATTTAGGCCGCTTACGCATACTACATTTCCCGGCTTGCACTTCGGTAATGCGAAGATGTGACCGAAGGGTGCGCATGCGCAGATCTCTCGCTACTTGCTTAAAACGGGCGGGGTCTGTTATTTCTGACTGGTCAGGTACGTTGGCTCTAAATCGTGTTTCTAATATTTTAAATACATTTTAAATTGAATATATATTAAAGTATCTCGGTGCTGTTGTTTAAGCGTAATTTACCCTAGCGACGTAAGGCGTGCGGAATTGTCACGTGGTAAATGTTACATTTCTCAGCGCTGGTCAAAATGAACCAATCATAGCCGTTTTTGCTAACTAGAGATTAATTTTTAATATAAAAATATAGCGAATCCTCTAAGGTAGATTTCTAATGTGTGAAGCCCATAGTAATTCGTATAAATAATAAAGTAAAAAGATTATACATTGTTTAAAAAAATCCCCCTTAATAATAATAAAAAAAACTGATGAATTTTGAATAGAACCCAATGAGAATTATGAATTTTAGCCCCACAGCGCCCTCTACCGGAACAACCGCTCATCTCTTGCACAACTTGCCGCCCAATGCTAAAAACAATGGAGGAGAGGTTAATAGCAGCGGTGTCCGACTATCCTGAGTTATACAATTCTACAATAAATTCATATAAAGACGTTTCTAGAAAAGCTAAAGCATGGAGAGCCGTGAGTCTGCAAGTAGAAATTCCTGGTAAGTAAAGAGTCGCGGTTTCTCAAGAGGTTTGTTGCTTACTAAACAACTGCAGCTGTGTGCTGTTAGCTTGTTTCAGAGTTAGGCTAACAGGAATCCAGGTTTGAAAATTAATTTATATATAATGAATGCTGTTTGCATTTCATCATAGAACTAACAGAACGCGTATTTGAATTTAAAATGCATTGGATGGGTTAATCGGAGAGATATGACACTTAACTGTACCCAAACGTGAGTTATTTTGAGTTTGGTGATGTGTACAGTAAGTGGGATTTGATTTCAGGGAAAGTTTATTGAGTTTGTGCTCTGGTTTACTGCTGAATTCTGTTTGGATGCTCAAAGCGATAACTTTTACCAAAGATGCATCAGTCAGATTTGGTTTTGCATAGTTAAAATAATGAGAAAAACAAGTTTGACATACTTATTTTTATGATGCACACGCATGCATGCTCTTTCGATGATGTATGTGTATCAATTTAGACATAATTTGCAAAATACATGCTTAAATATGCTGGAAATTTTGTACATATTTACTGGTACATGTTGTAAAATAAAAAATAAAATACAAATAATTCTCCATGCAAGAAATTTGTATTATTGTTCAATATTTCATTTATGTAATTAAAATTAAATGTACTCGTGCTTAAATTGCTACTTGTTGATAATTGTAAGATTTGTTGTTAATCATGTAATGAATATACTTAATTCACAACTTTCTAATTGTAAAATGTTTATATATTTAACTAATATGCATGTATATATATTTGATATAGATATAGTTTTGATATAGATGTATAAGAAATAATTATAATTGATTAAATCTTTATTGATTTTTGTAAAATTATTTTTTATAAAATATACATGTGCATAAATTACTAATTGGAAGATTTATTGTTTTTAATCAATATGCATAAATCAATATCTATTGATTATTGTAAAATGTATTGTTAATTATATTATGAATTAAATATAGATGTGATTAAATTACTACACATAAATAATTGAAAGATTGATAGTTAATTATATTATTAATGAAAATGGCTTAAATCACAGTTTATTTATTAGTTTGAAATGCGTTAATGTTATTAGTTAAATGTTTATATAATTAATATATATATATATGCTTAAATCACTATTGATTGATTTTTGCAATATTTGTTTTTAATTTGATTAAGTATACACATACTTAAATCCTGCATAACGTAAATTTTATTGTTTATTTTATTATTTTTACGCATACTTTATTGATTATTGTGCCATGCATTTTTAATGATATTATTTGTATTTTTAAATTATTATTTACTGACCATTGCAAAATGCCCTTAGGTAATTAATATTAAATGTGCACATGCGAAAATCACTGTTTATCGATTATCATTAACTTTATTGTTAGGTGCATCAAGTATGCATATGCTTACAAACAGTAATATTGAGTTGAGTGTGCATCACATCATGCATGTCTTCAGCGGTGTTTGTTGTGTCTGTGTGCAGAAGAGGACTGTCGCAGGAGATGGAAGAGTCTGCGGGACATGTTCATTAAAGACAAGCGTGCGGAGCAGCGCCGGCGAGCCTCGGGAACGTCCCACCGCAGCTGGAAGTACAGCTGGCAGATGTCATTCCTGACGCCCTTCATCCAGTCCCGATCGCTGGCCAGCGACGAGCCCGAGGAGGACCGAGACGAAGAGGACAAGGAGGACGAGAGCCCGGCGGACGGGAACTCTGCGTTCGGCGTGCAGGACTTTGAGGGCGATCACGGGATGCTGGACGCATCCTCACACTACTCCGCGTCGGGATCGCAGGGTTCGGGACGCAAGAGGAAGTGGCAGATGGAGGCCAACGAGGACTTGGAGGACGAGATGTTCTTGTTTAGTTTACTGCCTTATCTCAGACGGCTGCCTTACGCCAAGAAGAGCGCCGTCAAATTAAAAATTCACCAGCTGTTGTATGAGGCCGAGTTTAAGTGATGTTCCATAGTTTCTTAATATTTTTCTATCTTTTATTGGAATTCTATCCACCGCGTGTTTTTTAACATTGATAACATATTGTACCAATGTTAGTAGATGTTGGAGATCAGTGATTAAACAGACATGTGCACTACGAGAGTGATGATTGTGTCTGGAAATATACGTATTACTCTTATGAAGCTGCGTCTCAAAAAGATTGAGTGCTAAAACATTAATTTTGGGTGCATTGTTTGTGGCAGCACGACACTCCCAGGTAATCGAACATGAGCAAAGAGGCGGGGCTTAGTTCGACGGTGGTGAACACAGCAGCAATCCACCTGTCACTCAAGTGGCCACGCCCTTAATTATGCAGAACTTTAAGGCTTAATCTAATTTTAAGTTATGAAAGAAATTCACCCCCTCACAGTTGCAAAATGAGCTATATAGACCAAAATCTTTTTTTGTAGCAGGCTGTAAACGTATATATATTTTTTTCTGCTGTTTTAGTCATTTCCGTGTTGGTTTCAAGAGAGAGAGCTTGTAGTATTATTTTAATATAATTAAGATAAATTAAATATTAATATAAACAAAAGTTAAAAAGTGTATATATATTTATATATACTTTCTAACTTTTGTTTATATTATTATTTAAATTATTATAATTTTTATAATATTTAATTTAATATTAATATTTCAATTCGTTTTCAAATTTAACATTTTAATTTTAGAAATTTTGTTTTTGACATTTTTTGTAGGTTTTTTGCTGTCTACATAGTTTTTATGTATATAATTTTAGTTTTCAGTACAATTAACATTTCAGTAAATTAATTAATAGTTTTTTATTTTATTTTAATTAACTGTAATAACCCTAGTCTATAGTGAGCCATCAGGATTTTCCAAAAATATACAAAACATTTTTGTAACACTTTTAACTAAAATGCAAATAATAACAACAAAAAATTTCACCTGAAAAGTTTTTTTTTTCGTCATCCTTTCCTATCAAAATGTTATGTATGTGAAAATGCAGAAAATCATACCTGGTCCAAATAGTTTTTATGACGGACGGAAGTTTTGGAGGCAGTGTGTGTAAATGTGATTGAAACACAAAAAACACAAAGCCATATTTATTTTTTAACATGTGAAAATTTCAGATAAGAATTTCGGACAAAGACTTATTATGCACCCTGATACCTTTATCAACCTGATACTATGTAAGTATATATTTTTGACCTGAACTATTAAATATTATAATATTTTATATTTAATATATAATTTATTGTAATCATCTATCATTTTAAAGGGGGGGTGAAATGCTATTTCATGCATACTGAGTTTTTTACACTGTTAAAGAGTTGGATTCCCATGCTAAACATGGACAAAGTTTCAAAAATTAAGTTGTACGTTTGAAGGAGTATTTCTTTTCCCAAAATACTCCTTCCAGTTTGTCACAAGTTTTGGAAAGTTTTTTTCGAGTATGGCTCTGTGTGACGTTAATGGAGCGGAATTTCCTTATATGGGTCCTGAGGGCACTTCTGCTGGAAGAGCGCGCTCCCGTATTGAGAATGAGAAGTTGTCGTCATAGCACAAAGCCCCTCCCTCGATATCACGGTCTCCGCCACGTTGGAAGGATACCGGCGGCGAAACAGAATTGTTTACATGTGTTGTTAAGAAGGTTCTCGCAATTCTGCACTGTTTTACCATGCCTGGAAGTTACTGCTGCGTTAAAAACTGCTCCAGTACCTCACACGATACATATGGAAAACATAGGAACAATTGAATACAGTTTTTTTAGGTTACACCAAGCGCAAAACAGCGGTATTTGGAGAAGCTCTCAAGCGGCACAGAGACCTGGACCATTTACCTCCATGCACACATATGGACATTGTGAATTATATTGTTTTTGGTTTAAGTTACTACACAATGCAGGAGTTTAAAAGTCACAAGTCTTTGGAAAGTTACGAGGCTTTCTGTTGTGGTTGGGTCCATCTACAGCAGGTGATGACAACAGTGTTGTACTGGCCAAAGTAAGTTTATTCACATGCGTTTTAGTGTATTGTAATTACATTGCATTTAGACTGCACTTCTTGACCAAAATGACAAAGTAATTAACTGCGAATGAACACTAGATTGTAACGAGATGTTCAATGTATACGAACGTTTGCAACATATTTTGATGTAGGCTAAAGCTGTGTATGTTTAGTTATAATTTGATTTTAACCCAATGACACATACTGTACCAGGTTTTTTTTGTTGGGGGCTGCAAAGTGGACAAACCAGTTCTGGGTTAGCTTGGGTAGTTAAATGTGTGATTGCGAGATGTAAATGTCCTGGTTAGATTAAAGCCATTAACAGCGTGAATGCAAATTGACTTACATCGTAAACAATATAATTCCCAATGTCCATATGTGTGCACAGAGGTAAATTGTTCAGGTCTCTGTGCCGCTGCAGGGAGCTGGCTGAGAGCTTCTCCAAACACAGCTGTTTTACGCTTGGTGTGAACTTGTTCCTGTTAGGTCCCCTTTCTTTCGCCTTATGTTTTTGCATTGCTTTACTTTCTTCCTTTTCTTTCGCGTATTCGTAGATCCGTCTCGATCTGTTCCGCCGACAAAATAAATGCGCAAAAATGAAAGCGCTCTGAAATGTTTAGTCTCGCCTCTGTGAAGTTCTGAAGGCATTGCCCCTGGCAACAGATAGCGTATCCTGCCATCAGGGCCGACCGGCTCAGACCCCTCCCAAATCAACCCAAATCGGCACGTGACTCCTCATTCTCAATAGCACAGCACTGAGAGCACAACAGACTTCACTGATCAGAGCGAGAGCGTCGCGAAAAGTCACAAAAGAAGTGTGTTTTTGGTTGCCAGGGCAAGACAACCCTGCACAGATTACAAAAAAAAAAAAAAACAGCATTAAGGGACCAGTGGATGGAGTTTATTTTTACAGAGCATCAACGGAGTTGTGCAAGTGTTTGTGTTTGTTCCCTGCATTTCTAAAATGCTTGTTTTACAAACAATGCCCAATTTGACGACGGATTTGCGTATCGTTTATTTCTTAAGGATGAAGCAATCCCAACGAAAAAGGGTCACGATCATGTGTTGGAACCGCAGGCGGTGAGTAAAACTGCTTCAAATATCTCTGCCTCCTTGTTAGTGCGTCCGCCTCCCATCGGAGACCCGGATTCGAGCCGCTGCTGCTCTCATTCAGTTTCAGCCTTGGGATCTGATTCTGGATCATAAATATACGCTGAATCTGACTGTTAGCCATGGTTTGTTTTGGATGTTTTTTTCCTCACGATAATGTCACAGCTTCCAGACGCGCTCAACGCAAAAGCCTACTGGCGCTCGTGATTCTTTAGCTCCGCCCACACATCAAGCCTCCAGGCGGTCGTGTTTTTCCGGGAAAAATCGGTACAGACTATCTTTCTCTTATGAATATAATAAAACTAAAGACTTTTTGGAGTTATGAAGGATGCAGTACTACTCTATAGGTACTCAAGATTAACAGGATATTGAGTGAAAACGAGCATTTCACCCCCCCTTTAAAATTCCTAGCGTAATCAAATCTTATTACATTTAACCTCTAATATCCCACAAACCACTAAAAAATATTTAATAAAAAGTTTATTAATTTCTTTTAAGCTTGTATGCAAAAATATTCATACGTAAAAACTATAATATAAAAAACATGTATCTGTCTAAAATACTGGTTAGTATTTATGGTAATATTAACTGTGCTGCCTTCTAAGATAAAACAATTGTTTTAAACATTTTTTTTTAAATCCAATGTGTAGCATTCTGATGTATTTAGGAAAATAGTATGTAGTATGCAGTATATACTGTACACTATTCCGTAAACTAATAGGCCTACATCAAAAAGGTCTTTATTAATTATAGTACAGGAAATGCATTCAAAATACTATGCATACTGTGCTTTTTGTATTCCGTACTTCTAAGATGGCACGTGTAGTACGCAGTGTGTTATTTGCGACACGGCCGGAGTGTAGTGTAGTGTCCGGCTGATCTGCGCAGGTCCTGACTGAATGTTCTCTGGATCTGCCCCTCACTTCCTGTAGTTCTTTCCCACCTTCCCACCCGAGCAGTCAACCAACCTGCCTCGTCTCACATTATCCGCGAGTTTCGACGCTAGAAAGCTGCCAGACGCGCTCGAGCTCGCACTGAGGTAAGATACATTTGGCGCGCCGCCGCTGTTACTTTGTATCTCTGATCCGTTATGACGTGCGGTCTGTCCTTTATGACGCAGGCGCGTCTGGAAATCAGTGCGAGCGCCGCGCTTCTCTCTCTCTGCTGTCTTGTGTTCAGCTTGTGGTGGACGGAAAATGTGCTGCGAGTGTTAGGGCACAACTTTTCAGTGTCATCGGCACGTTTTGGTTTTGTATGTTGTGTGACTGTGTGCTGGCTTGTGTGTGTGTGTGTGTGTGTGTTAGTCGTGAATAGATGAGATGCTTGTGTTGAGGAGGGATGCGCTGCTCAGTATTGTTATGCAGGATTGTGTGTGTGTGTGTGTGTGTACTCTTCCCACCAGAGAAAACTGTTGCAGTGACCCCCCCCCATGCTTTAACATACATGTGTCCCTACATTAAGGTCTTTATTATCATCATTGTTTGTCAAAGAGTGCAAAACCTGTCAAAAACGAGCAGATCACATTGAGATTCAATGATACAATGATAATTGTATCGTTTTATGCTCCGTTCTAAAATGTGTAATTGTTTAATAGTTTCATATTTAATCATGTTTCACCAAAATACCTGAGTATGTACTCAAAAGTATATTTTTGATTGTCATTATATAAAATTCAATTAAGCATTATGTATCATGTATATATATGTATATATTAAACTGTAAAAAAAAACAAATGTGGAAATTATAATATTATAAAATTATAATAATTAATAAATTGTCATTTGTTGGATTTTTTATTTTTCTATATGCAAAATATTATTTTGATGAATTTATGCTGTCTAAGAGTGTAAAACATGTAGAACATATTTTACCCCAAGCAAAGAAAATAAATAAATTATAAACAATATTTTTCTCTCTATGACATTAAAATAAAATAGTTTTTTAAAACTATGAAGTTTTTGCATTTTTATGACACTATTTTCATTGCTTTTATAAATATATCAGCATAATCATGATCATTTATCAATATAATTTCTTTTTCTATTCTATTCTATTGTGATGAAGTGTAATCTCTTTTTTGAAAAACTTGGAAATGTAACATTGTAATTTACAAGCTTTGAAATGTCATGGAAATGTATATATGAGTTATGTTTCTAATTTAATCAGATATGGCTGTTTATGAGTCCAAACTCATTAAGAGCTTTTGTTCCTCTTTTGTACGTCACTTTGAATAAAAGTGTCTGCCAAACGCGTAAATGCAAACTGTAACATGATTTGTTACCCCTTCTGCTCAGGGATGTATTGGAGTAGTGTGTGTCTCATCTGTCCTCTGATGTGGTGCTGTTTGACTAGCTGCTGACCCAGACTGGTCTCTTCCCTTGCTGTTGAAGTGTCCTCTCCGGCTGATATACAGTGTCTGAATGAGTTCAGTCCAGCTCATCTCTGTGCACCTGGTCACTGATTTATTCCCTCCATTGTTTGCTGTAATACTTCATCAGAAAAATGAGAATATGTGTCCGAGAGGGTCGGTGCTGAAAGTTCAGCCATGTTTCCCAGAGCTGTTCCCCTCTAAACATGGAAGTGTTTATCTCCGTGTACGTGCTGTTATAGAGCTGGCCAGACGCTGCCAGGGGCTCGCAATCAAATGGGAATTTAACTGAAGTTGACAAAATGATTTTTTCCCTCAAGCCTAAAAGCAGCCAAACGTAAGAGTAACATAGAGAGAAAACCTTTTATTTTCCCCGCAAAATACTGTATACGCTTTTTTATATAGAAAACAGTTTTCGGTCACAGTACAGGCCCAGTTAAGAATAAATCATGGACTGTAACGGTACAGAGCATTGATTTTGCTTTTCTTTTTAATATTGCGAGATGAGCATCGAGTCTTGCTTCTCAGATTTGAGATTCTCAAGCTCAAGTCATAATAACACCAAAAATATTATGATATTTTTTATGACAAAAGGCCTGTTTAAGGACTTTAAGGAAGTCATTACAATGTTGACATGACAATTAAACACTTTTGTGACCCTGGAACACAAAACCAGTCTTAAGGGGGAATTTTTTTAAATTGAGATTTATGCATCACCTGAAAGCTGAATAAATCATCTCTCCACTGATGTGTGGTTTATTAGTATTGGACAATATTGGTCTGTGTTACAACTTCTGGAATCTGAGGGGAGCTAAAAAAATCTAAATATTGAGAAAATCATCTTTAAAGGGACACTAAGTAGGAATTACTCCCATCTAGTGGTGAAATTGTATTTTGCATTCAAACTAATTTTGCTCTCCAGTGCCTCGCTTTTTCAAATGCGCGTTGCATCTACGGTAGGCGATATGTACCAAAAAGCTTTGACAGGATGTCTTCTAATAGCACTTCGTCGAGTTTTCCTTCAGGTAAACAGGTGTGTTATTTCAAACAAACAGCAACATGACAACTAACAAACGAATGTTACAGTATGAATTACTGACTGTGGAAAACATGAAAGTTATGTATTATATAGTAGTTATGTCTTCTTTATTCGTTATATTTTCTGAATAATGTGCATTGTTAGATATAAAAAAAATATTGTAATATAGATTGTAACACTGACTTACCTGTCGAGAAGAAAACTGGCCACTTCAGCGTCTCTTTTGAAATCTTTATCCAGCATTAGCTCTTTCCACCTAGAAAAAGCTTCCCCGACATTAACTCTTGTTTTCTGTAATCTAAGGTCACGTTTCCTTTTACGTTCTATTTTTGACTGTTTTGGCGACGATGTTTTCTTCTCCTGTGGCGCGGCATATGTATGGTCCATAATAAGAATTCAATCCAGACTTTTAAACTTGCCGGTGCAGTTTCAAGCGCCTCTCACTGCTCTGCACCTGCGTTTCTGGCTCTGACCGAAAACGCGCTGTGGAAACGCGTTGGCTTAGTACTTTTTGTCCCTCTCTGCTATTATAGTTTTGCAAGATGGCGGAACTACATGGAAGCCTCCGTCGACCTACCCGTCCCATGTATATAAAGATAATAAATTCTTCATTTACGAGGATTAGTTTAAACATTGGCATAGGTATTTGTACACCATTGAGGGCATATTAATGAATAAAAATATTGATTTTAGATAATAAAATACCTAAAAAGTTACTTATTGTCCCTTTAAAGATGTTCAGATGAAGTTCTTAGCAATGCATATTACTAATCAAAAAAGTTGTAATATATTTACGGTAGGAAATTTACAAAATACATTCACGGAACATTATCTTTATTTAATATCCTAATGATTTTTGGCATAAAAGAAAAATTGAAAATTTTGACCCATGCAATAAATGTATTGTTGGCTATTGCTCCAAATACACCCCAGAGATTTCAGACTGCTTTTGTGCTTTTAGAGCATAACTAATTATTATTCATTATTTGTTTGTGCATTATAGCACAAACAATATTTAAACACACACCTACTGTATAAAATGAATTATGTTCTATTAATACATTTAAAATGTGTGTGTGTGTACAATTGACAGAAAGCATGCAGTATATAAATGTTAGAGATGATGGTAGGGAGGTGTTTAATTATCATGGCAGTATAGCAGTGAAAAAGCTCCTAATGGTTCTACAAAAGGCTTCTTTGAGAAATATGAATTCTAATGTTGTAGTTTTAGTTTTCTTTGTGAATTGTGAACTGGACATGTTTTGGGTCAGATTCACGCATGATTCCTCCACAAGAGGGTGCCGAGTCAAGGGTAAAGTCTGAATGTGAAATATTGGCAGACGGGCCGATTATATGAGCCTCAAATGTGTTTTTGCTTTTATTTGCTCTTTACCCTGGATGACAGTAAACACTGGCAACCAACACAAAGAGCTTGAAATCTAATATCCAGATTCAGCCCTGGTGATTTGTCACTCGTGTCCCTCTTCGTTGGCCGGAGCGAGCGCTGATTCTGGCGATGACTGGCTGGATTTCTCTTTCCGCTTGCACAGTATGTGCTCCAAGAGGAATAAAAATCAATAAGGAAAACAGATGTTGTCCTGTTAACTCTGGGCTTTCATGATAAGAGGCTGTAAAAGCGATCGGGACAGAAATAAGTCCAAGCATACATTCTTCTCTTCTGCTGCAGAGTTAGTTTAATAATTTAGAACCTACATGCAAACACTTTGAAAGTGTCTCATTTTCCCCTTGTCCCTCATACACTGAGTGATTCTAGCAGAGCCAAGGACTTTATCTCATCACGACTCTTTGGAGACACTTCTGCGAGTGGTCTTGAGCGCTGGTGGTAAGGACGGCCAGCCGATTTATAGCTTGGACCTGAACGTGTGTGAAATCACATTAGTGTTGTGTTGTGTCATCAGATCGCCGCTTCTGGGTCACTTTAGCAAATCAACCAGGTTTCAGTTTTTGATTTTGGCAGCATTGTTATTTTCACACAGGGATTGGGAGCTCAAAATCTGTTGACTTCAGCCATCTTTGTTTCATTATATGCCAATAGTGGCAGTTTAAAAAAAAAAAAAATCACTTTTAGTCACCCCACCAAAGGTTTGCATGCCTGTAACTCAAGATGCATTGAAGACATCTTAATTTTCTTTTAGATTCTTGTTCTTAACAAACATTTCTTTTGGTACACCAATTTTTAAGGCTCTGTATGAATCAGTTCCAGAGATATCGTCGTGTGGCTCCATGAGTACAGTTTAGACTTTTTCAGTGGTCAAAAATATCGGTCCTTTTTGTTTTAAAGAGGAATTTCTGAAGAACAATGGAGTTTCAACTTGAAATGTGTCTTGTTTCTCTCTATCACAACAACTGTGTAGAACATACCCGACTGATTGACAAAACTATGTATTTTCCGAAGTTTGCATGCCTGTTACTCAAGAAGTTTTGAAGTTCTCATAATACCTCTTTAGTGGTTGCTACCTGAGATTTTTTTCGTTTGGTATGTCCATTTTCAAGGCCCTGTATTATTAAATTCCAGAGATATGGGGATATGAGTTAAATTTGACACACTTTTAGTGGTCAGAAACCAAATATGGTTCACTTTGCACAATTCTTTTAAAGAGGTTAAAAAAACAAATGTATCTTGTTTCCCTGTATCAAAACCATTGCATAGAACATACCTTTCTGAGTGACACAAATATCCTTTTTCCAAAGTTTGCATGCCTGTTACTCAAGATGCATTAAAGCGATCTTAATTTCTTTTTAGATTCTGGTTCTTTACAAACTTTTCATTTGATATGTCCATTTTTAAGGCCTTATACTGTTCAGTTCCGGAGATATTGGGATCTCAATTTGGCTCCAGGAGCGAATAGTTAAATTGTACACACTTTCTGTGCTCACTTGCATGTTTAGATAATGAATGACGGAACTGATTGAATCAGCCACAGAATATGTCAGTTTGATGCGGTAACTCTCTTCTGAGCTCATGGGTGAAATCAGTCCAGACACGGGTCACTGGAAGCAGGTTTGACCCTGGATGATGTCACTTTGACCTTTGCTTGTAGTAACAGCTCGTAGAATCAGATTGAGTTACAAATGCAACCCAAACACTGGCAATTAAATGGCCAAATAAAGAGGAAATTAGTCATTAGCCACAGTTTTCTTGAGAAGACCACGAATGAGGGTTCGATTTCAGGGTTAGATATGATATCCCAATTAATGACCCTGCAGAATCTCATTGTTGAATTATTTAAAATAACAGTTTTCTATTTTAATATACTTTAAAATATCGTTTATTTCCTCCAGTCTTCAGTGTCACATGATCTTCAGAAATCAGAATAATGTGATGATTTATAATCAATGTTGGAAACAGATGGTTAATTGGAAACAGTTGATTAAGCTTAAAAAAGAAGACAGATATTACAAATTAAAATATTACAGTTTTTTTTATATTTTTGATTATCAAAGTCTTGATGAGCATAAGAGGAAAAAAAAAACACAAAATCTCACTGATCTCAAACTTTTGAATGGCAGTGTACATTTATATTAATATATAAAATTTGTAAATAAACAGGTGCTGGACATATAATTAGAATATCATCAAAAAGTTTATTTCACTAATTCCATTCAAAAAGTGAAACTTGTATATTATATTCATTCATTACACAGAGAGTGATATATTTCAAATGTTTATTTCTTTTAATTTTGATGATTATAATAGGGATGCACGATAATATCGGCACAACATCGGTATCGGCCGATAAAAGCTTAAAATGACCATTATCGGTATCGGCCGATATGAATATTTCTGCCGATGAGCCAAACCGATATTCTCCAAGTGAAATAATTGACCTGTTTTGCAGATGTGAATGTCTGTCTACATTTGTAAAATAATAAATTTATGGTAGAATCAGTACAGAAGAGATACATGGATTTCTCTTCAGTAAAATTAAAGTTTAAATATATCAGTATATATTTGTAAATATATCAGTATATATTTGTATATATATCGATATCGGTATCGGCATCGGCCAAAATTATTTAGAAAATATCGGCATATCGAATATCGGCCAAAATCCAATATCGTGCATCCCTAGATTATAACTGACAACTAACAAAAAGGAAAATCCCAAATTCAGTATTTCAGAAAATTACAATATTACTTAAGACCAATGCAAAGAAAGGATTTTTAGTAATCTTGGTCAAATGAAAAGTATGAGCATGTACAGCACTCAATACTTAGTCTGGGCTCCTTTTGTCTGAATGACTGCAGCAGTGCGGTGTGGCATGGAGTCGATCAGTCTGTGGCACTGCTCAGGTGTTATGAGAGACCAGGTGTCTCTGATAGTGGCCTTCAGCTCTTCTGCATTCCTGGGTCTGGTATATCACATCTTCCTCTTCACAATAGATTTTCTATGGGGTTAAGGTCAGGCGAGTTTGCTGCCCAGTTAAGTACAGGGATACCATGGTCCTTAAACCAGGTACTGGTAGATTTGGCACTGTGTGCAGGTGCAAGTAATGTTGGAAAATGAAATCTGCATCTCCATAAAGTTGGTCAGCAGCAGGAAGCATGAAGTGCTCTAAAACTTCCTGGTATACGACTGTGTTGACCTCGGACCTCAGAAAACACAGTGGACCAACACCAGCAGATGACATGGCACCCCAAACCATCACTGACTGTGGAAACTTTACACTGGACCTCAAGCAACGTGGATTGTGTGCCTCTCCTCTCTTCCTCCAGACTCTGGGACCCTGATCTCCAAAGGAAATGCAGAATTTACTTTCATCAGAGAACATAACTGTGGTCCACTCAGCAGCAGTCCAGTCCTTTTTGAAGCGAGACGCTTCTGACGCTGTCTGTTGTTCAAGAGTGTCTTGACACAAGGAATGCGAAGCTGAAACCCATGTCTTGTATTCGTCTGTGTGTAGTGGTTCTTGAAGCACTGACTCCAGCTGCAGTCCACTCTTTGTGAATCTCCCCCACATTTTTGAATGGGTTTTGTTTCACAATCCTCTCCAGGGTGTGGTTATCCCTATTGCTTGTACACTTATCTACCACATCTTTTCCTTCCCGTCACCTCTCTATTAATGTGGACACATTAATGTCACAGAGCTGGACACAGAGCTCTGTGAACAGCCAGCCTCTTTTGCAATGACCTTTAGTGTCTTGTTCTCCTTGTGCAAGGTGTAAATGGTTGTCTTTTGGACAATGGTCAAGTCAGCAGTCTTCCCCATGATTGTGTAGCCTACAGAACTAGACTGAGAGACCATTTAAAGTCCTTTTCAGGTGTTTTGAGTTAATTAGCTGATTAGAGCGTGGCACCAGGTGTCTCCAATATTGAACCTTTTCACAATATTCTAATTTTCTGAAATACTGAATTTGGGATTTTCCTCAGTTGTCAGTTATAAACATCAAAATTAAAAGAAATAAACATTTGAAATATATCCGTCTGTGTGTAATGAATGAATATAATATACAAGTTTCACTTTTTGAATGGAATTAGTGAAATCAACTTTTTGATGATATTCTAATTATATGCGCAGCACCTGTAATATAATAAAGTGAACTCTTATCTCTCTCTCTATATGCATGTATACTTCTTTATAAATGATTGTAGTTTTTATTGATGTTTTGATATTTTAAAACCATTAATAATTTTAAATACATGTAAAAAAAACATGTTAACATATTTATATATATTTAATACTATTAAGAATTTAAAATACATTTATAAAAAAAATTTCTTCTAGAAAATGAAGCTTATTTTAGGACCATTACTAATTAAAAACAACAAATAAACATAGGAAATTAAGCAATTCAATCTATACATTTTAAATGTATAAATAAATGTATACATATATCAAATAAAGCTCTTATTCAAATGAAACTTATTTTAGGACTATTGATAATTTATAAATAAATAAATTTCGATTTATAGTTTAGTTAACATTTATAGATTTTAGTAACGATATTTTCTTTCAGGTTTTGTTTTGTAATTTTAGTGCTCCTCGTCATTGAGTTGACATTTTTATCTAACATTTAAATTTCTTACATGCATTTGATCAAATCAATGCATCCTTGCTGATTCCAACTATTGATTTCTTTCAAAAAGAATATGGATATTTATCACATACACGTATGACTTTACGCTCGAGGTAATTGGAAGTGCTTCCTCTGAACGGGAGAAATCACTAGCATGTGACGTGCTTCAGAAGTCCTCTGTGAAATATCACAGACTGTCCTCTCTCCGTCCGTCAGTCGCACAGCTGTCACTGATAGAACCGAGGCCTTCAGCACAAACAGATGTTGTGTATTAGTTCCACTTTTTTTTTTATCCCCCCCCCCAAATGTCACCGGGCTGGATAGAGTTGTCAGAGCGCATTATTGTGAAATACGGCTGGAGGTTTCTGTTTGACTATTGCTACAAAACATGTTCTTTCCCGGAGGGAAGAAAAATGGGAAAAATGTCATCCAGGTGTACTGAGCTCAGAAATGAAAGCTGAGCGAGACGAAGATTCCTGCTGATTTTGCTGATTAAACTTTAGCTTCCCACATTACTGAAGCAGAATTAGTTTCATAACACTTGTTTTCATGTTGTTTTGGTATTATTAATAAACGTTCTTTAGTAGCTACTAAAATACTTTTTAAAGTTATAGCGTTCATTCATATTTTCAATTAGCTTTTATTTACTATTTTCATCTTAAACTATAATTAAGAAGTTTGAATAAGCATTTTCTTGCTAAAAAATATTAAAAATATATAAAAATATACATAAACATTTTTATTAAATAAATATATTTTTTCAATTTTTAAATAAAAACATTACTTTCTTTTCTTGTTAAAGAAATTAATCCTAATTTAAGACCATAAATCATTTTAGATACATGCATAAATTCCAATTTACAGTTCAATTATATATATATATATATATATATATATATATATATATATATATATATATATATATATATATATATATATATATATATATATATATATATATAAATAATATTTCAACTGTTTAGCTTGATTATATTTTAATTTCAGTTTTAGTTTTTTTTTTCTTCTGTTTAGTAATTTTTGGATTTTTTTTAGTATTTTTGTTTAGTTTTTTTTTTCATCAGTTATATATTTTATTTCAGCTTTATCTCAGTTCAGTGTTTTTATTTTGTTCAATTCTCTGTTTGTATTCATATTTTCAATTTTTTCAGTTTTCATTAAAAATTCTGTTAAAGTTTTAGTAATTTTGTTGTGTGTTTTTATCATTATTCTTCTTTAAATATATGACTTTATTTAGTACATTTTTTTATACATTTTTATACATAGAAATGTTGCATTGGCAACTAGGTAAAATAAGTTAAATAAAATTAGTTAAATTGTATATTTTGTTTTAAGTTAGCATTTATTAAAATTATTTTTTATTTATTACAATCTTAAAATAGGCTTATTTTTCGATTTATATATTTATTTATTTATTTATTTATTTATTATTATTTTTTTATATTATTGGTCCTAAAATAAGATTTATGTCATATAAAATATAAATATAATTTAAGTTAGCATTTAGTAATTTTTACTGTAAACCCTGTTTCAGTTACCAAAAATGTTTTAAATAGTTTTGTTTTTAGTTAACGATAATAACCCTGTTCTAAAACACTTTTCAAAACCGAGACATTCTAAATATATATTCAGCTTTTGTTGATTATTATTTGATCAATTGAAAGGCCTGAAGTCTGAAGTGCATTTCATCGGTCAGTATGTACCTGCTCAAACTAAATTTAGCATGAGATGAAGAAGCCGTTGTCCTGATTGCATTCAGCTCAGGATCTCTTCAGGACGTCTGATCCTGCAAACTCGGCTTCCTTGCACAACCTGTTCACATTTATCATGTTTTCAGCTGATGTCTTGGAGACGGATGGCTCTACTCAAGGTCTCGCTGCAGCGTCCAAAAGTCTGCACCCTTAATTCAATGAGATAAATTGGACAAATGTGCAAATGCAAGTCGTATTTGCTAGCCAGCGTCGGGAGTGCTTTTCGTTTCCCCTCTAAATCCTGTCAGATTCTGGTGCGGACCGCTTGGAGAGATCATTAGCCTGACACTAAGCAGAGGAAAGATCTGGAAAGACGGACACAGACCAAACGTCCCGGGCTTTCTCAGTCAGGAATGAAAAAGGACTGAAATGAGTTGTCTTCAGAAATATACTCTTATATGCATGCATGCAAAGCTGTGTGAATGCTGATGCATGCGAATACCTTCTTAAAATATACTACTTAAACCTTTTTTTTTAAATGTATGAGTGAGTTTAACTTTTATCTTTATGCATTTAGCAGATGCATTTATCCAAACCAATTTATGGGGAAAAAATATGCAAATTAATCAACACATAATTTAAACTATGTGTCTTTTCTATAGAAAAAAATGACATTTATTTATTTGTGTTAAAATAATATTATTCTCAAAAAAAGGATTTGTCATATAAGTAAATATAGTATTTAATTATTATCATTTAAAATGATTAACAGTCCTAAAATAGGCTTCTTTCTCTATAAATGTTTATTTATTCATTTATTTATTGAAAGATGTTATTCTTTCTAAAATAGGCTTGATGTTCTTTAAGAAAATATATAATTTAGTAAATGAAACAACTGTCCTAAAATAGGCTTCATTTCATATAAGAATATATATATATTAGTGCTAATATATTATCACAAATAATTGCATAAAAAATGTAAAAAAATAATTTTACATAATATATGTTTGTGTTCTGTGTATATTTATTATGTATATATAAATACACACATACAGTATATATTTTGAAAATATTTACATCTATATTTATAATCATATAATTATTACATATATATATTTAATATATATAAACAACATATTTTTCTGAAATACATGCATGCATGTGTGTGTGTATTTATATAAACAGTACACACATATTATGTAAACAAAACTTATTTTCTATACAATGAATCTCAATCATTTTGACAGCAGTAAAAAAAAAAAAAAAAAAAAATATATATATATATATATATATATATATATATATATATATATATATATATATATATATATATATATATATATGATTTGTCTTAAGATAGGCTTAATTTTCTATATATGCATTTGCAAGAGTCAGTAAGGCCTGAAGTCTGAAGTCAGACTAATGCATTAGTCCTGGGAAGATCTCATGTTTCAATTAAACAGTGTGGCTTGTGTCATTCCTGAAGCTTCAGTGCTATTCTTTAGTTTTTCCAGACTTTACAGCATGCATTTCTTAGGCTAGAAATATACTTTCTGGTTTGATGTGAATGGCTTTTATCAGTAGAGCTGAAAGAGAAGCTGTTGACTTCAGCTCCTCTAGAGGCAGCACACACACTGCAAAGTGCAACTCTATTAAAGAACAAGAAATACTGATACATGATAATCTAGGCATTAATACTTCACAGCTTACAGTTTGTAGTGCCTTTTATATTTGCAATGAGATTTTTTTAAAGAAAAATGTAATTGTCCAAACCCCCCAATCATGTATTTATTGAAAATTAATATTGGTCCTAAAATAAGCTTGATTTCTTGTAAGAAAATATGTATTTATTTGTTTGCTAATATGTTTATTTTATTATTTTTTATCATTAATTCTACTACATACTTAATTATCTATAAATATTTATTTATTTATTTAAAATGATTACTGATCCTAATAAGTTTAATTGTCTATAAGAAATAATTATTTATTTATTAAAATTGGTCCTAAAATGTGCTTCATTTTCGTTAAGAAATGTATGTATTTATTTAAAATTGTATATTTTTTTAAAGAAATATTTCTTAGAAATATTTAATCACAATAATTAGTTCTAAAATGGGTTTAATTTTCTATAATAACAACAAAGAATATTTTTTCATTATTTACTTTGTTTCTTTGTATGTTTATTTGTTTTTGTTTATTTTTAAGTTTTATCCTATGCTTAATTTTATATTAAAATATGTTTTTATTTGAAATGATTACTGATTCTAAATAAACTTAATGGTCTATTAGAATCTTTATTTATTAAAATGGTTTAATTATCTTAAAATACACTAGATTAATGAAGATTGTTCCAGATTAATGGTACTAAAATAGTCTTCAGGTTCTGTAGGAAATGTATTTATTTATTTATTGTTAATGGTCCTAAAACATGCTTTTGATAAGAAATATTAATTCATTTATTTAATTAAAAGAAGAACTATAAGAAGTATTTATTCAGTTTAAATTATAAGTGATCCAGAAATAGGGATTATTTTCTGTTAGAAAAAAACATTTGGTTTTGTTTGCATATTTTTTATTTTAATTATTAATGACCCTTAAATAGGCTTATTTTCTGTAAAAAAATTTACAAAAGTTTAATTTAAAGTTTTAATGGTCCTAAAATAGGCTTAATTTTATTTTTGTATATTTATTTTTTTAATATATATTTTTTCTTTTTTCTGTTGTTATTCATAGTTCTAAACTAGTTTCATTTTCTAAAAGTAGTATTTATTTAGTTTAAATTATTAATGTGCCTGAAACAGAAATTATTTTCTTTAAGAAAAAATGATTGGTTCGTTTGCATATTTGTTTATTTTAATTATTAGTAGCCTTATTGTCTATAAGAAATGTTTATTAACTG